>NC_079491.1:25478963-25781993 GCF_020520425.1 Spinacia oleracea | reverse complement strand
TTTCCTATTCCTATACCTAACCAAACACATTACTGAACTACTGAAGTCAATAAAATTACACTAACAATAGTCATTCATACTACACTAATTTAATTAAGACAAACATAAAAATATTTTCATCTACCAAAAGCAAAGAACCTTAAAAATAACAAACTCAATTGAAAATAATTGGGTGAAATAAGCTCATGTTTGGAAAGGAACCACTCCTGCCAGTAGGCTCTACAACATTTCCTTTTTAACATCACCATCTTCAAATCTTCCCTTCATCCACTTTTTTTTCTTATGCATTTTTTACAGAACCTTAAGATTTTCTTTCTTAACATCAAATTTTTTTAACATCACCTAATTAGCATTTATTTTTATTGGATCTGACCCTCTAACTCCGCCACAATTAGGGAATTTAAGTCTGCAATACACAAAATCCCATTGCTGACTCCTCTTTACATACAATTACGATCTAGATACTCAAGCATTGCCAATTACTTAGACTATCACCCAGATTAAGCAAACTACAAATATTAGGTGTACTTTGGACCAAATCAATCAAATTTAAACCAAATACAGACACACTGTAGTAATTAAAACCAATTATCAACAAACCCTAAAAGATCAAAGCTTTTTACCAATTGTTCCTTTAAACCCAAAAACAAAACTCCAGCAAATTCACCATAAACCATGGAAGTAATCAAGAAACCACTAACATATAACAACTAATCATTATCTATAAAGATCAGAAATTTGCAACTGGGTATCAAGTATTTCGCAATTTCATGTCCCCGGTTTTTCGAAATAGACAGAAAGGTTAACTCCAATTCAAATTTAAGGTAATAAATTGAGATTGAATTTATGTCTTGCTAATTAATGCAATTTAATCCAAAATCAATTGAAATCAATCAATTGAAGTATTATATGAAAATTTTGAAATCAGATTAACAAAAAAAGATGCATAAATTCATACTTGTATAAGGAGTCTCCGAAGTCAGATCCAGACAATTGAGGGAAAAGGGGATCGCGGAGATGGAGAAGAGCAGAGGGAAGGAGAAGATGCGAAGACAACGACTGGAGGGGGGAAATCTAGGGTTTGATAGACTACTTCAACTTCGGTTTGTTTGCATTTACAGTCTCCATAACATTGAAGTCTGGCATTGTCATTTAGTTGAGCTAGTATCTTTGAATAAGCTGCTTCTGCCACCCTGGTTTAATGACACTGGCAGATTCCGTTCACACGTGGACAACCCTCTAATTTGCAGTCATTGAGGCTGCTACACCGATCTGGCTTTGTTTCAGTTCCAGATTCTTTTGAAAGTGTTAAACCTGCTAAGACTCACAATGATGTATTAGATACTTTTAATAAATGCTAAATTATTAATTGTAGTGTCACATCTGTAGTTATGTAAATAGTGGGAAGAAGAATAAGCAATGCACTTCTGATAGGGAAGGGATTGTGTTTTCTTTACCAAATGAAATAGTGAAGAGGATCACCAACAGAACTCAGACCGCCAAAGCGAAAGCTTTAGTCAAGCGAAAACTTTTGTGAACCAATTTCTTTTACAAAAATAAATAAATTAATGGATCTGTCACCCAAGTCACCACATCATAAGCACAATTATACTTATGACAACAATATAGTTATGGAGTAGGAGAGAAATATGTGAAGCATTAAGCAAAATCATACACTCCCAAAATTAATCAAAACAGAAGAGCAAAACCCATGTTATCAACAAACCTAAGTAGGTGATCTCTATGCCTCTATACCAAAAATAACAACTCACTCGTCAAAATAGTTTCTCGGCGCAATCCGGAAACCTCAACCGCAAAATTGATGAGAACAGTTACTCTTAAATTTTGAATTTATCCAGAAATAGCAACAAAAGCTAATAGTTTTAGGTACATGATCTCATTTAGCACCAAATCTTGGCGTTGCAAATTACATCAAAGATTTTAAACAAATAGAAAAACCTTTGTCGAAGTCGTAACTACAAAAACACAATGCACTAATATTTACCAATTTACTTAAAACAAATTATCAATTGAAATCTCAACTTAATTATCCCGTGTAAGGAAGAATCACGTTCACTTATATCGACAAAAAAATTAAATTAAAAAAAAAAAAAGAGATTCTGTCCATCGGAATTCGACTAAAATAAGGGAACACACACAAAAATCAACAAAAACCCACACTGATGCACCAGAAAACAGAGCAGGAGCATAGAAATCATGGCAAAAAATCACCTATCCCAGTAACCCTTCATTCATTATGCACAAAGCGCAAATTACAAATTAATTAAGTACCCTTCAATTCCAAATAAAAGAACTTAAATTGAACCCTAAAAAAATCCAAATCCCCAAAAATTTAGAACATCCAAGTTCATAATTTTCAAAAGAAAAATCCAGAAGAACTTGAAACCTCAAAATTCAGACTTTTTGGGAAAAATTGAAAGTTCCACCATATCTACATTGAAATCAAACAAATTAACCTCAAATCAAATTCAAAATTAAAAACTCTAGGAGTGATAAGCAAACAATTCCATAAAATAACAACAAAATCCAAACAAAAATAAAAACCCTAGGAGAGAGAAAGGTACCTTGAGGACATCATGGGTGTGCTAAGGAGCTCGATCTTATTCTTCAGGTGGTGATCTTCTGAGTATTTTTCACGAATTTGGCGAATTGATCCCTAATTTCCGAAAATGTAGTACATTTCTTCCCTGGTGATGTTGAAGTGCATATCAGAGGAAGAATTAACCAAATTAACCAAAATGCGTCAAGTGCAAAGGACCTAAAACCCTAAAAATAAGTTTAACCAAAGATCTAATCAAAATATCTGAAGATTGTGAAGCTTGATGTAGTTCCAAGTCGCTGAAGGTGGGAGAGACCAAAATACCTCTATTATTTTTGAAGAAATGAGGCTTCGATCTTTTTGCAGCACCAGTAGCGGTCGTTGATGCGGTGGTGAAGGAATTTGCTGCCGCCAATAGAGCTCTGCATTTCCCTCCGATTGACCTCATAGTCGCCATTAAAGAGGGACGACGGCGAGGAATTGTAACCTAGGAAGACCTAGAAAAGAAGGTGAGAGGAGAGAGAAAAGTGAGAGGGGGAGAGAGGCTCAGATCTCCTCAACAAAATTACCGAGAAAAGTGAGAGGGGGAGAGAAGCAGGTGAGAGGAGAGAGATGGGATAAACGAAACCTCGCCCTAGAAACGAAGGCTCAGCAAGCCCCGATAAACAACCAATGAGGGGTATTTTCGTCTTTTTGCTTGGGGCACGAAAAGTTGAGTTACTAAAATACCCTCAGCTGTTCCCTTATATAATAGAGATAAAAATGGAGCGAGTATTAAAGAACGAATTTATAAGGAAAGCGGGGCGAGTATTAAGGAACAAAGAGAGTAGTAGTAATTAAGGGAAAATAGCTTTAAATAATACCAACCATAATTAATGGGTACCATCTTAGATATGTTCTGTAAATAATTAATATCAACTTTCAATCATTGTGTGCAAAATTTTTTATTTTTATGTTGAAACTATCATTGTGTGCTAAATGATATGAAGGAGGCTAGAGTAGGTAAATAATTAAGAGAATATTATAACTAAAATATTACTTCCTCCGATTTTTAATACTCGCAATGTTTGTGATTTCTACACTATTCACATATTATACTTTGACCATTGTTCGTGATTTATACGTAAGACAAAACATAGTCATGTGGGATCTTTTTAGATTCGTCTTAATGTGTAATTTCAAAATATAAACTTTTTATAATTTTTGCTTAGAGAGAATGAAAGATATTAATGATTAAAGTTGTAAATTGACATGCGTGAAAATGACAAACGTTGCGAGTAAAAATGAAGGGAGGAAGTATTTAATTATTATAAAATCCATAAATAAATTAAATTTTTTTTGTTACTAATTTTAAATGTTTATTAAGTTTAGCATAATTAATGTTCATTAGTTGATGAACAATAAATTGATTTTATTTTGTTATTTAATTAACCATTTTCGTAAGATTTAATTAGTTTTTGTTAGTGAATTACATTTTCAATTATCTTGGGATTGATTTTTGTTAGCTTAACAATTTTGGTCATTTAATTAAAATTTTAACAATGAAACTTACAACTCCAGAAATAGCTTTTAATAGCGTTTCTTTAATAGCGCTTTTGCCTCTTTTGCTATCAAAAGATTAAAAAATAACATATTATAGCGCTTATTAGAAAAACACTATCGTATTTGAACATATGATAGCGGTTTAGTAGGGTACGCTGTCATATGATGACAGTTTCTTATAGGGCTTCCAAATAAAACGCTATTGAAAACGTAATTAAAAAAATAAAAAATAAAATAAGAACCTCCTAAAACATTTTACTTCCCACATTTCTTTACTGTGCAAAAACCAAAACCTCAAACCTAAGACTCCCATGGACGGCGAAACCTACCATAATCCTCTTCCCAACGGCGATTTACGATGATGGAGATTTAGGTGGCAACGTTTTCTTTCCCGATGGTGCTTCTTCCGACGGAATTTCGAATTTGAAGGTAATCTCCCTTTCTTTTGCGAAATTCTGTTGATTTATGGTGGGTTGTTCTTATTTTGCGTTTGAAGTGTGGGATTATTGTTGATTATTTTTATTGAATTGGTTTTGTGGGGAGGGGGCTTGGATTCAGTTAGGGTTGGTTAATTATGGGTTTTGTGTTTTGTTCCTCTGAATTGGTAGACGTAATTAGCCTTATTTAGTTTGGATTTGGGTTCTGATTCTTTATTTTGATAATGGGTTGATTCATTTTTTGATTTCATGATTGCACTGGAGTACAACGTTTTTGCTGAATTTTCGTTTCATCATGAGATTAGCACAGAACTATAATAATGGAAGAAAAAGTCATGTTTAGTTAGCTCTAAGAAAAAAATCATGTTTATGCTTTGTCACGTTAGTTGTTAGTTCAACCAGTAGAGTTCAATAAGCCTTCATACGGCTAGCAAGATCAGTTAACAAGTATGGTTGTCATCAAAGTAAAACAAGTTGCTGAACAGAAAACATCGAACGATCCCACACGCTTCTTTTCACTTTCAGCAATAAGGACCATTTTCTTTTTAATTTACCTAGTCGAGGATACTGCAGTGAGCAGAAACATACTGCAGTCAGCAGTAGCATACTGCACTGAGCAGCAACATACTGCAATCAGCAGCAACATACTGCAGTCAGCAACATCAGCTGACTCGTTCTACCTTTTCTGGTTCTTATACTCTCTAATTCAGTCTAAGTGTTTTCATTTGAACAACTAACATGATAAAGTGTCATTTATAGGAGATAGATTGAACAATTAACATTACAAAGTTTTATTTAAGAAAAATTCATGTTTAGTTAGCTTAAGCGCCTAATTCTGGGATTATGAAACCCTTAAGCTAACTTAACATAGTTTTTGAAATTCTGGAATGATGGGATTGTATTTCCAGAACTAAAATAATGGAAGAAAATGTAGTAGCTCTCAACTAGAAATTCAATTGGTGAGGTCGTTGGTAGGCTAAAGTCGTATCACCTAATCAAAAATAACCTAAGGTCCACTAGCTAGGTAGCAAGGGAAGTCAGGATCGAATCCACAGGGAGACATGCGTTCTTTCTACTATTAATTAATTAAACTAAACTATTGGGAACAAGATTTGGTTGATTGTTTGTAAACTAATACTACGAACGATAATTAAATAAGTATGAATCAAGATATTAAGGGAATCTTGGGCATAGGTTCACCAGCGATTAACAATCCAGGACAATGAACAATCACGATAATCAACAAAGTAATTAATTAGACTAGCATGCTCTCTCGAATCGATACTAGTCATAGACTTAGAATTAACGTGCTCTCGCTACTTATTAATCCCAATTATACCTATTGACACAAGCCTAAACATCAAATTGCATCTCTCGAATTTTAACTTGATATTGCATAACTACACAATTAAACCTGCGCAAATCTAATTGAATAGTGGAATAAACCAATCAATAGGAATTAATCACAATGTCAATAATCACAATTATTCAAAATCCCATCATATTAATTCATGGATCCCCAAACCCTAGAAATTAAACTACTCACACATATTATCAATAAACAAAGCAAGCATATTAATTGAAAGCATAATTGAAACAAAGTAATAAATCAAAGTAAGAAAATAATACCTAATGGAAGAACAATGGAATACTAAAGTTTGAACTTTTAATTGGAAATAAAACTAAGTGTTGGAACAATTGGAGAGAAAACTAAGCTTAGGAAAATAAACTAAGTGTTTGAAACTAGAAAATAAGGTCTTATTCTAAAAATATAAGGGGCTAGTATTTATAGTTTGCCCAAAATACAAGCCAAAAACCGGAAAGAAAACACGCGCATAAGTGCAGGAGGTTGGCGTCACCCGATCGGGCGTCGCTCCGCCCGATCGGGCGATGCACTCGATAGCCGGCCCGATCGGGCCAAAATTCGCCCGATCGGGCCAAAATCCGCCCGATCGGGCGAATTGCGAACTCTCCACATAAGCTTCCAGATGACCGCCAGATCCGGATCGGGCGAGCTGTGCCCGATCGGGCGCGCGTTGATGAGTCCAATTTGCTTCAATTCCGCCCGATGGTTGCATTTCGCCCTCAACTTACAGGGCGATTTGCAATCTTCAATATAACTCGCCCATATCACTGAGTCTAACTCTCGGGGCTCAACCATAAGCATCCAAGGCTCCCGAAAGTCGACGATGGAGGTCCCGAACTTCCTCGGGCTCATATAGTGGCCTAGATCAACATGAAATGGGTCTAAAAAGACCAATTTCTCATAATCAAACCTGAAACTCAAGGCACACTCAATAACACACATTAGTACTAGAAACGGGTCCTAAGAGCACGTTTGACACATAAAAAGTACTAAGGGACGGGGGTGAAACACTATATAAAACGCACATATCAAACCTCCCCAAGCTAGATCCTTGCTTGTCCCTAAGCAAGGAAATCATCGATGAACACAAGACCAACTTCACCCCCAACATATTTCAAAATGAAAACATAATCCAAGGTAAAATCCAACAAGCATGCATCAATGTCAACCAATCAAATCTATTCAATCGCTAATCCTTCTTAACAATCGTAACGCAAAGCGAACCACAAATGCACATTGGAATTCAAGACTAGTGCTCACACACTCGTTACTCATTTATGTGGCGGATAAAAGATGTACCCGTTCGCTCCCCTCCCAACATATAAGTGAACAATGCCCTCCCAAACTCACAACACTCGTGTGTCTAGAAAAACATACACTCAACCTAGTAGTCGACTCGGAATGTGTCTTGTCATAACTTGCATTGATAAACAACTATTTTCACATAAGTACGACTCTATGCACAAAGGTCGGAAGGTCTTCAAAGCTTGTAATGTTAGGCTTAGGTAAGGGTGCGATAAATTTGGGTATAATGTGAGCTTTAAAGCCTTGGCTTTGGGGAGCATAAATCCTAAAAACAACCGTGATTAATCAACATAATGACCATAATCTCCCACTCAACACATGACAAAACAACAAATAGCCAACACCATACTTTCTTGCCTTTTTTCACAATTGTAACCAATCACTCATAAGGATATGAATTTGCAGAACTTGATTGAAACAACACTTTGAACTTTTTATGAGAGTAATAGATTTTTCTCTTTCTTTTCTTTTTCAATTTCTCTTTTTTTTTTCTTTCTTTTTTAGCAACCTTCACATTTGTTTTGTTCTTTCATCTCTTTTCATTTTCAACTCATTTTCAACAACAAACATGATAAGACGAACTCCATTTTCAATACCCACTTTGTGCTCAAAATGTAGCACACTACAACTCCCTCACCTCACTACTATTAGCTCCCCCAAGCTAGGCTTGGGACTAGTAACCAATGGGGTTTTTCATGGGCTTGTAATATGGCTAGTCACCGAATAAAAGGGCACAAGCAACAACATGGGTAGAAAAGGAGGGGACAAATGTATCTAATTTCATCTGAAGGCTACCTAAATAGAAAAAATGCCTTCGTCCTCCACAATGTGCATGTATATGAGTCATAAAACACTATTAATAGTTGCAAATGAATACTCAAAATCAATGACACACCAGGAAGCTATCACACATCCTAACCAAATCAACTAGTCAAGCACCAAGTCCACAAATAGTTAGTCGGAGTTGACTCATGTTAAGGCATCAAAGCAATCGAATATCAAATCATGGCTAACACATCAATATTGCCCATCATCAAATACCAAGAATCAAAACAATTTTCGCTCAAGGGGCACAGGGAAGCATGATATTGTATTCATCGGAACGTACTTTTTTTTTTTTTTTCAAAGCAATAAACTACTCTAGAAAACATTAAACACACCAAAATAAACACACAAAAATAAGTAAATGCAAAAATAAAAGGAAAAACATACCTAATATGTACAAGTGAGTGAAACACCCCCCCCCAAGCTAAATCAGACAATGTCCTCATTGGCTCAAGGGGTATCATGAGGAAAGTGAGCAACCCGTGGCTTATTTGTCGCTGATTCGCAAATCGCCTGATCGGGCAGCAGATCGCCCGTTCGGGCGAATTTCGAACCTTTTCGTTGAATCTCTGCGCGCCCGATCGGGCGCACCTCGCCCGATCCGGATCGGGCGAAATGCAATGCCTTGACCTTTCTAAAACACGGGCGGAATCCTTCCTTCCTTTCTACGACGTCATCATCAACCGCCCGATCGGGCGGAATTTCGCCCGATCGGGCATTTCACTCGCCTTTTGTGTCGATCGGGCCACTTTCGCCCGGTCGGGCGATTTCCCAAATTTTTCTTTGTATCGACACGCGCCCGATCGGGCGCTCTTCGCCCGATCCGGGTCGGGCGAAATGCAAGCTGCTCCGTTTGGCTTTAATTCAACTTTTTCGAGTTTGGGGCCTTAGACCTGCATAACATTAAACACCAAAACCATAAAATACACTCATCTCGCCTCTCCAATACCAAGGACTACACTGAATCACACACTTGATTAAAAATTATACTAAAACATACAAAACGAAAGCATAAAGTACACTACGGAAAGCAATAAATGGATAGTTAAGTACTCATCCCCTATTAGATTGGTGTAATGTCCCCATTACACAATCTCAGTTTATGCACAGACAACGAAAGGAAGGGGATGAGAGCCACGACAACTCATCGAATGGGGGCACCAAAGATGGTGCCATCTGGTGTCAAATCAATTGCTTTGGATGAGCTATGTGGCGCGGGGGGTGACAGACCACGACCCCGATCATGAATGCGATGCCCACAGTTCACCGAACTTTCGGCCTTTTGGGTCTCAGCATCATCAAATCGTGCTTCCCTTCGAACCCATGCCGAAGAGTTCATACTCCGATTACCCCCACCTGCAAAACAATTTGAAACATGCTCTTTTTCCGAAGGATTGTTGGAGTTAGTATGAGTCAATTTAGTATTAAAATAATCATTAGAAACATTGACTCCAAAACATGACTCCTCTACCATAGGGCTCTTAGAAACATGGGTTAAATTGAAAGTAACCTTGTCATCCCCCACATTTAAGGTCAGCTTGCCATTCTTGACATCTATGATTGCCCCCGCAGTGTGTAGGAAAGGTCGACCTAAAATAATAGGGATCTGCCTGTCCTCTTCCATGTCCAACATAACAAAATCAACAGGGATAAAAAATTTACCTACTCTAACAGGTACATCTTCTAGAACACCTAGGGGGTATTTTACAGATCGATCGGCCATTTGCAGTGTTATGTTGGTAACTTTTAAATCACCCATGTTCAATTTAGTACAGACAGACAAGGGCATGACACTAACACTGGCACCTAAATCACATAAGGCTTTGTCAATAAAAAGGTTGCCAATATTACACGGGATAGAGAAACTCCCGGGGTCCTTCAACTTGGGTGGAGACTTATTTTGTAGTAAGGCACTGCACTCTTCAGTAAATGCAACAGTCTCCACCTCACTAAATGCTCTCTTCCTAGTCAAGATGTCTTTCATGTATTTAGCATATGCAGGTACTTGAGTAATTAATTCAGTGAAAGGGACCGTTACCTGTAGATTCTTTACCACTTCTTAGAACTTACCAAACTGCTTTTCTAGCTTGTTCTTTAGCTGACGATGAGGGAAGGGAAGTTTGATAGGTGGAATTTGTATCTCAACTTTCTTCTCAACCCTTGTGTCAGCTTCCTTCTCTTTGACCACATTCTCACTTTCTCTTGGCACAGCACCACTTACAGATACTTCAACCCCTTCCTCTATAGTCATAGGTGGCCCATCATACTCATATCCACTCCGCAAAGTGACAGCATTTACAGACTCTCTGGTCACAGGCCGTGAAGGGAGTTGACCCTTGGGTCTCTCTGCCAGAGTAGTAGCCATTTGTGCCAACTGTTTATCCATGATCTTGTTATGAGCAGTGAGGGCATCGATTTTGGCATCCTTTTCGCTCAGAGACTTCTGCAATTCTAACATCATATTCCGCATCTCAACAAGCATGGGATCAGGCTGTGTGGGTTGAGGCTGTGAAGGTAAGCCAGGTGGTCCACTAGGCTGCGGGTTGTAGTTACTTCGCGGTTGGTAGGGCTGCTGTGGTGGTGGTTGGTAAGGTTGTTATGGTGGTGGAGTGTGTTGAATCTGGTGGGGGTTCTGAACATTAGTACTCCTATATGATAATAGGGGGTTGTTTTTATACCCCTCATTGTATGAGTTGTAGTACGGATTGTTCTTCTTGTAGGCCTGGAATGCATTGCATTGTTCTATAGAGCTCCGGCATTCTTGTGCATAATGGTCTTGCATCCCACAACTATTACAGACATTGGCAGATTGGGCACTCATTGCAGCGACACTAGCATGTTGGGTGGATTGGGAGGATGCGATCTGTTATTATCTAGCTTGTGATATGATGTAGGGCAGTTAGCTGAGCAGTAAGCTGTTCAATAGAGTTCTTCTCATGCTTAACACCCCGGTCGGCAAAACCTCTAGGATTCCCATATTGGGCATTATGGATGGCCATCTCCTCAATCACCTCTAAAGCTCTAGGCACCTCCAGTTGCATAAATCTCCCACTGGCAGCTGAATCCAAAAGACACCTAGACTCATTACCCAGACCATTATAGAACTGCTGAACCAGGAACCAGTCATCCAAACCATGATGCGGGCACTCTCTCTGCAAATCCTTGAATCTCTCCCAAACTTCAAACAAACTCTCATCTGCTTGTTCAGAGATACCTAATATCTGACCCCTTAGACGAGCTGTCTTCTCAGGTGGGAAATATTTAACATAGAATGCAAGGGCCAAAGAATTCCAATCGGTGATTTTCATAGTTGCGCGGTTGAGACTATTAATCCATAGCTTTGCCTTCCCACTCAATGAAAATGGAAAGAGTATCTCCATAGTCTGCTCCAGTGTTAAATTTGGCATAGGCTAAAGTCGTATCACCTAATCAAAAATAACCTAAGGTCCACTAGCTAGGTAGCAAGGGAAGTCAGGATCGAATCCACAGGGACACATGTGTTCTTTCTACTATTAATTAATTAAACTAAACTATTGGGAACAAGATTTGGTTGATTGTTTGTAAACTAATACTACGAACGATAATTAAATAAGTTTGAATCAAGATATTAAGGGAATCTAGGGCATAGGTTCACCAGCGATTAACAATCCAGGACAATGAACAATCACGATAATCAACAAAGTAATTAATTAGACTAGCATGCTCTCTCGAATCGACACTAGTCATAGACTTAGAATAAACGGGCTCTCGCTACTTATTAATCCCAATTCTACCTATTGACACAAGCCTAAACATCAAATTGCATATCTCGAATTTGAACTTGATATTGCATAACTACACAATTAAACCTGCGCAAATCTAATTGAATAGTGGAATAAACCAATCAATAGGAATTAATCACAATGTCAATAATCACAATTATTCAAAATCCCATCATATTAATTCATGGATCCCCAAACCCTAGAAATTAAACTACTCACACATATTATCAATAAACAAAGCAAGCATATTAATTGAAAGCATAATTGAAACAAAATAATAAATCAAAGTAAGAAAATAATACCTAATTGAAGAACAATGGAATACTAGAGTTTGAACTTTTAATTGGAAATAAAACTAAGTGTTGGAACAATTGGAGAGAAAACTAAGCTTAGGAAAATAAACTAAGTGTTTTAAACTAGAAAATAAGGTGTCTCTAAAAATATAAGGGGCTAGTATTTATAGTTTGCCCAAAATACAAGCCAAAAACCGGAAAGAAGACACGCGCATAAGTGCAGGAGGTTGGCGTCGCCCGATCGGGCGTCGCTTCGCCCGATCGGGCGATGCACTCGATAGTCGGCCCGATTGGGCCAAAATCCGCCCGATCGGGCGGATTGCGAACTCTCCACATAAGCTTCTGGATGACCGACCGATCCGGATCGGGCGAGCTGCGCCCAATCGGGCGCGCGTTGATGAGTCCAATTTGCTTCAATTCCGCCCGATGGTTGCATTTCGCCCTCAGCTTCCAGGGCGATTTGCAATCTTCAATATAACTCGCCCACATCACTGAGTCTAACCCTCGGGGCTCAACCATAAGCATCCAAGGCTCCCGAAAGTCGACGATGGAGGTCCCGAACTTCCTCGGACTCATATAGTGGCCTAGATCAACATGAAACGGGTCTAAAAAGACCAATTTCTCATAATCAAACCTGAAACTCAAGGCACACTCAATAACACACATTAGTACTAGAAACGGCTCCTAAGAGCACGTTTGACATATAAAAAGTACTAAGGGACGGGGGTGAAACACTATATAAAACGCACATATCAAACCTCCCCAAGCTAGATCCTTGCTTGTCCCTAAGCAAGGAAATCATCGATGAACACAAGACCAACTTCACCCCCAACATATTTCAAAATGAAAACATAATCCAAGGTAAAATCCAACAAGCATGCATCAATGATTCCAAGCTGGAAATGGGACTGTATTTCTATGGACTTTGTCACTTGTTTACCGAAGTCAAAGACTGGGAATCATACAATTTGGGTTGTAGTAGATAGGTTGACCAAGTCAGCAGTGTTTATACCAATGAAGGAAACCTGGAAAATGGAACAACTTGCTAAAGCCTACATTAAGAAGGTTGTGAGGTTACATGGAGTTCCTAAGGATATCGTATCCGATAGGGATTCGAGATTTCTTTCGAATTTCTGGAAAAGTGTGCAGAAGAGCTTTGGTACGACATTGAAAATGAGTACAGCCTTCCACCCAGCCGCGGATGGACAAACTGAAAGGACTATCCAAACCCTGGAGGACATGCTTTGGGCATGCGTTATTGATTTCCAAGGAATTGAAGTTGGGAAGATAGCCTAGATCTGATTGAGTTTTCCTATAACAATAGCTATCATGCTAGCATTGGAATGGCACCATTTGAAGCTTTGTATGGATGAAAGTGTAGAAGTCCACTTTGTTGGAACGATATTAGTGTAACTGTAGTGTTGGGACTTCAAATGATAGAGGACACCATGAACCAAATCCGAACCATCCAATCAAATATTCAAGCGGCGCAAGATCGCGAAAAGAGTTATGCAGACTTGAAACGTAGGGATGAAGAGTTCAACATAGGTGATAAAGTGTTGCTCAAAGTGTCACCAATGAAAGGTGTCATGAGATTTGGGAAGAAAGGGAAGTTAAGCCCTAAGTACCTAGGCCCGTATGAGATCTTAGAAAGAATCGGAAAGGTAGCTTATAGACTAGCCTTGCCTATAGACTTGCATAGAGTGCATAATGTGTTCCCCATATCTCAGTTAAGGAAATATGTCCCGGATAAATCGCATGTGTTGCAACCGGAGACCATAGAATTAGACCAAAGTCTAACCTTTGAGGAAAGACCTGTCCAAATCCTTGATAGCAAAGTGCGTAGTACGCGTACTAAAGATGTGAAAATTGTCAAAGTGTTGTGGTCTAATCAAGAATCTGAGGAAGCCACTTGGGAAGCGGAGGACGAAATGAGAAAGAAATATCCCGAGCTTTTTCCCGAGGTTAGTTGAGTTACGGGGTCGTAACTCGTGTCTTTTAAGGGGGGTAGAGTGCGGTAGAATTTCACGCTTTTTACCTTGTTTTCCCCTATTTTATGCTTAATTTAGTGCTTTCTATTAAATTTGCACTTATTATTGTCCTGTTTAATCATGTAAAGAGTACAGCAACATAAAACTTTTGTAAATGAACGTATTGAAAGTTACAGAAAGTCTCAAGTTTGAGTTGAATTTTGATTTCCGAACCCAAGTTTCGGGACGAAACTTCTTTTAAGAAGGGTAGACTGTAATACCTCGTATTTTTATAATATTTATAAATATATTTTATTATATTTATAAAGCATTTTACGATTTATTATCGTTTAAATAATATTTAAATGCATTTTATTTAATGTATTTTAATTAATTAGAATATTTATTATTTTAATTAATTACGAAACGAATTTAATTCTTGAGTCGGGAAATTAAATGAGTTGCAAATGATTTTTAAAGCTTCGGGTTTTAAATAAAAAGTCCAGTTCGTTTTATTAAACGAGCCCAATCCAAACAGTTTAATTTAAATCCTAAGCTAGCCCAATTCATTTAATTCCTAAGCCCAACTCAAATATCCTAAGCCTAGCCCATCAAGGGATTAGGGAGCCTATAAATAGACTCCCCCATCATTAAATGAACCCCTAAAATTTCATAAACCCCCTTTTTGATTTCTTGCACCTCACTCCTCTCCTCTCTTTGCTCGGCACACCGCACGCACGCACACAGCCCCGTGCCCGTGCTGCTGTGCTCTCGTGCTGCTCGGCCTCACGCCCAGCGCTGCACTCTCTCGCTCGTGCCCTCGCGCGCAGCGCCCACACCTCCCTCACTCTCTCGCTCGTTCCCTCGCGCGCAGCGCCCACGCCTCCCTCGCTCTCTCGCTCGTGTCCGCATGCACAGCGCCTAGCCACACTCTCGCCTTCTCTCGCTCTCTCCTCGCGCACAGCGCGCGCCCCTGCTGCCCTCGTCCCCTCGTCGCAGCGCGCGCCCCTGTGCCTCGTCCTTTCGCCGCTGCGCGCACACACACACGATCGTGTGTGTGTGTGTGTGTTGTTGTTCGTGTTCGTTTTCCAATCTCTTTTCGCCCAATCACAATTAATTCGTGGTTATTCCGTGCTATAGGCCGGATTGGTATAATTCTCTTCTTCCTTACCTATACTATTTAAATTCCGTATTTTAAATTATTATATTAATATTGTTTTGAGTAATTAAAATGTTGGGAACCGGTTATGAATACCGTGGTTTGAGGATTTGTGTGTTGTGATTCATTAGGGTTGTTTTAATTATTAAAGGATGAATTTTCAGATTCGTTTAGTTAATAAAGCATTGATTTTCATGATATTAAACTAGTGTTATTGGGATTTTCAAGTTAGGGTTTTAACCTAGACCTAATGAGTCAATTGATTAGCATAATTAGGTGATGATTTTAATTATGATAATCAATTATATTTTCAGATTTGAATAAAGGTTTAAAGTATCGATTTTTATTGATTTTAAAGGCGGAAAAAGTATGTTTTCGTACTAGGGATTGATTTTGCAGATTGAGACGATTTTATTATTGAAAAACGATTGAATTCTAAAGTTTAAAGGAAGTTTTAATTTTTATAAAGTTGCTGGAAATTTAATGAACATGGAAATAATTTAAGTTTCATTATTTTGATGATAGGAGGTGATTTCTAGTTGAGTGCTCGTTATTGCAAAGTGGCCCCTACGCTTAGGAATTCAAGGTACGTACAAGTCTAGGGCGACCACACCTTTTTGTCAATGACATTACACGATTGTTGATGATGTGAATTACATTATGTGGAATCATGTTTATTTTGGTGAACGAGCATGTGATTTGTGATGTTGGATTTATTGAATTAATTGTTGAACAAGCATGTTGAAATTATTATGAGTATGGATTTCATTGTCAATCATGTTGTTCAATATTTATGCATGTATGGTTCAATATATTCACATGCAAGGGATGGATTAATTATTTGTATGCTATTGTACGGGATGTCTAGCATACTTTGAGCCATTTATTTGTACCTCGTTGTACTATTTATTTTACCACATGTGAAGGGTTAGCTCACGTAAGCCACCGCACATGTAGGGTTCAGTTGGGAATATCATGTATGAAATGAATTAGGATTTTTCGTGCAAGGGCACAACCCTCATGTTAATATGCATGATGTGGAGTCTCACTTTGGTGAGGAGGAACATGGTAGTAATATTACAAGTGTCTTGCTTGGTTGATCACAAGTCTTAAAGCACTAAAATAAGATTGTTTTGGTTGTTGTTTATTAATTGTATGTATGCATGTTGTCGAGTCTTGAGTTCGCCTTTATTAAAATATTAATAAACGTAAAGTGCAACCGGAACAAGCTTCAAAACTCTTGGAACGTATATACCTTGAGTATGAACAATGGGGGGAGTCTTGCCGGAAAGCTCGTACTCCTACTAATGATACAAGACGTTGTTTCATTTATATTATGCGCAGGAATTCCGTCGGTATGGCCCGACACTCGGTATGGCCCAATTTTATTATTATTATATTTGGTGTATGGTTGGCTCCCATCACCTTTTCCCTTTGTGGATTATTCTTTTGGCCCGTTCGAAGCTTATTCTAATTAAATTGTGAGTCAAGAGTCGAGTCAAGAGTCGAGTCAAGAGTCGAGTCAAGAGTCGAGTCTTGTGTCTCATGATTGTTTGTTAAGTATTATATGGCTTTTGCATGTTGATTAGTACTTAGTGAGTGATGCATGTTTTAGTTTCATTTACTCTACGCTTGTAAGTACTCAGCTTTTGCTGACTACGTGCTTTGTATGTTTCTGGTCATGGCCTTTGCCTTAATGACCCTATGATGATCCATCATTTGCACTTGCATTGTTGGGGAGTAGATTAATATAGCAGGTTGGTAGATCAAGTACGATCGAAATTATGTGGCTTGGGATGATTGAGAGAGTTGCATGCTTTCGTTCTTTGAAACTATTTTAGTTAATATTTTAATTATGTTTGAAATGTTTGAATTATTTATACTTTGGGTTTTGGGCCATTATGGTTCCAAATTGTAGGAGGCCTCAATATTTCATTAATTATGGTTTTTAAAAGTTAGTTGACATTTAATTCCGCTGCGTAATTCTGGTAATAGCCTTAACCGTTATCACGGTGGCGGTAATGCTTTAGTAATTCCTTTATTTTAAGTTGGAAAATGGTTTTATAAAAGCAAGGAATTATTAGGGTGTTACATAGATGGTGGAGTGCTTCCTTTCTTGTACGTGTTTTCTCTCCCTTATTTTATCTTTGTTTATGCCAAACAAATTTCAATTTTAATGAATTTTGAATGATTTTGCACACGAGGTCTTCAATTCTTTATTAATATCTGATTTTGTATCTAGGTAATTAGAGAATAACAATCTATACTAAATTGGAGGTGGGTTAATTTATGAGGTGTTTATTTCACTAAGTTTTATTAGTAACTTAGTACACAGTGATGTTGTTTTATTTAGTTTATTTTGTGTGTATTAGCAAATGGTGGCTTTTTCACTGGATTATTATTGATGATGGGTATTGGGATACATCAGCTTAAGAGATGTAAGTTCGACAAATGTGACTTGTGCCAACCGAGTTACGAAAAACTAAACCAGGCAAGTTGACTTGTGAAAAAATATGTGTGTTTGCTGGACTATTTAATATCATATAACATTCTTATAATTTGGTATCCGGCAGGGGAGAACCAGAAACCTTTTCCTAAGGATGATAGGGAGACCACTATAGAATGGTTAGACAAATTGTTATGGGATGATCATGATATTATAAATATCATGGTTTTGGCGGGAAAGTTAGTTGCAAAAGTTAGTTAAAATCAGTTAGCTAGCTTTTAAATAAATTCCCTTAATTTTAGGAAGTTGTTAGAAGGTTGTTGCTGATTCCTTATGCCAGCTTATATAAGGCATCATTCATTGTACTTGTTAATCAATGAATATAATAACAACTTCTACTATCTCCTTCTTCTTCTTTCCCTTTTCTTTCTGCGCAAGCTTCCTCTCTTCTTCTCTCATCTATTTCTTAAACACTGTCAACCATTGTTGGAGAGCTTGAGAGCTCCCATATCATTGGTATCAGAGCAAACGCTGCCACACTCTCTCAAATTCTGTAATCAGTTACCTAGACCTGGCTCCTACTGCTACAAGGAAGCGAGCAGCCATGGAAGAACAATTTAGGAATCTGGAAAAGAGATTGGAAGAACAAAATTCCAAACTCGAAGATCAGAACAAGAGGATGGATGAAAAGTTTGATGAGCTGATGAAGTTCATGCAAGCTTTCAAAGATTCTGGAAATAGTAATGAAGACACTTCTGCAAACAGTCACAGATCTCACCAAACCAGATCACTAGGTATGAATCCTAAGCTGAATTTCCCTAAATTCGATGGCACTAATCCTAGAAATTGGGTTAAGAAGTGCTGCAAATACTTTTCATTATGTAAAATTCCTGATAAGTAGAAAGTGGATTTGGCTTCATTGAATGTGATTGATAAGGCTGAAGGATGGATGATGAACTATTTGTCTGTTAGGAAAAGCATGATAGTTGACTGGAATGATTTTGTAGCTGATCTGTATGCTAGATTTAGAGATGATTCTGCGCATAATGTGGTAGAAAATTTTAACAAATTACAGCAGACTGGCTCATTAGAAGAGTATATTGATGAATTTGAGAATTTGAGGTCCATTATGATGATGAACAACCATATTTTGCCTGATGCTTACATGCTTGAGAGTTTTATTGGTGGACTCAAACCCACAGTCAAACCCTTTGTGAAAGCCCTCAGACCTGGTACAATTGCAGATGCTATAGACATAGCTAGATTACAGGAGGAGAATCTGACAGCAATGGGTCACAAACCTACCTACAAACAACCTTATTACAGCCCTAAACCCTTACAATCCATTCCACTCATCCCTAGCAGCAAACCACCCTTGTTACCTACTCCCACAAATAAGCCAAACACAACCTTAACTCTTACCAAATACACCCATCAGAAACCCAAAAACTTCAAATATATCCCTGCTGATGTGAGACAAGAGAAAATTGCAAAGGGATTGTGCTATTACTGTGATGCTCCTTATGATAGGAATCACAAGTGCCAATTCAAAGAACCACAATTATTCACTGTTGAGATTGTGGGAGATGAAGTTGAGGAGGTTAGTGAGGATGATGATGGAGATATGGGAGAAACTGACATCACTGAACCATTAATTTCCATGAGTGCTCTTTCTGGAAGTCAAGGGTTTAGCACTATGAGAGTTAGGGGTATGGTACAGGGCAAACCAATTCAGATATTGGTAGATTCTGGTAGCACACATAACTTTGTGGATCTTAGCATAGCTCAGAAATTGGGTTGCAAAGTGGAAACTATCCCACCTCAAGCAATTACAGTAGCTGATGGGAACCATCTAGCTTGCCAACACATTTACAAAGGTTTCACATGGACTATGCAGGGCATCAGTTTTGAAGCAGATGTTTTACTGATTCCTTTAGGCAGTTGTGATATGGTGTTGGGAGTTCAATGGCTTAGTTTATTGGGACCTATCTCTTGGGATTTCATGCAGCTTCACATGGAGTTTTGCTTTAATGGCAAAACTGTTCTCCTTAAGGGCATCCCAAGCAAGAAACTGAAAGTTATTGAAGGAGAGCCATCTTCCAAGGTATTTTCTACAGCTGTTCAGTTGTGTTTAATTCAAGTACAAGATCAGTCTAGTAATGGTTCAGTAGCTCCTAATCCACAAGTTTTGGTTGCTGAAGAATTAAAAGAATTACAGCTTACTTACCACATGGTATTTGAGGATCCAGTGAAATTACCTCCTTTAAGGGGAGTGTTTGATCACCCAATTCCCTTGTTACCAGATGCAACACCTGTGAACATAAGACCTTATAGATATCCTTTGAAACAAAGGGATATTATTGAACAACTGGTGCAAGAGATGCTGGATAGAGGCATAATTCAAACTAGTGCTTCTCCCTTTGCTTCTCCTGTAGTCTTAGTTGGAAAGAAAGATGGCACATGGAGATTGTGTGTGGACTACAGGGAGTTGAACAATAGAACTGTCAAAAACAAGTTCCCTATTCCAGTTATTGATGAACTGTTGGATGAACTTTCTGGTGCAGCTGTGTTTTCCAAATTAGATCTTAGATCTGGTTATCATCAGATGAGAGTTCACCCACCTGATGTATACAAAACAGCTTTTAAAACACACACTGGTCATTATGAATTCTTAGTTATGCCATTTGGCTTGACTAATGCACCTGCTAGTTTTCAGAACTGGATGAATCAGGTTTTTAAGCCTCTCTTAAGGAAATGTGTGTTAGTCTTTTTTGATGACATCTTGGTGTATAGCAAAACTGTGGAAGAACATTGGACTCACTTAGCCTTAGTGTTTGAATTAATGAAGTCTAACCACATGTTTGCCAAGCTGAGCAAGTGTGTGTTTGCTACAGACAAGGTGGAGTATTTGGGACATTATATTTCAGCTGCTGGAGTTCAAACTGATCCAAATAAGGTGAATGCTGTCCAAAGTTGGCCTGTTCCCACTACAGTCAAAGACCTAAGAGGGTTTCTAGGATTAGCAGGATACTACAGGAAGTTTGTCAAAAACTATGCATCTATCAGCAAACCATTAACTGATCTTCTCAAAAAGAACAATTTCTCTTGGAATGATCATGCTCAGTTGGCATTTGAACATCTCAAAACTGCTTTGGTAACAGCTCCAGTTCTGGCTGTTCCAAACTTTGACAAACAATTTGTGGTGGAAACTGATGCATCTAAGAAGGGCATTGGTGCTGTATTAATGCAGGAGGGTCACCCTTTGGCTTTCATCAGCAGATCATTAGGACCAAAATGGCAACAATTGTCTGTTTATGAGAAGGAATTGTTAGCCATTGTCTTTGCAGTCCAAAAGTGGGAACAATATCTTTTGGGGAGCCACTTTCTCATTAAGACTGATCAAAAAAGTCTGAAATGGTTGTTACAACAGAAAATTTCCACTCCCTTTCAACAATTTTGGCTTTCTAAGTTAATGGGTTTTGACTATGAAATCCAGTACAAAAGTGGCAAGGAAAATGTGGCTGCTGATGCACTTTCTAGAGTCAATGGTACTGAGATTTTGCTGATGGCAATTTCTGTTCTGGATTCCAACCTTTCAGCATTAATTGTGGCTAGTTATCATCTGGATACTGCCCTGCATGATACATATTTGGCTCTTTCTGGTGGACAATTGGTAGATGGGTTTGTGTTACAGAATGGTCTCCTCAAAAAGAAGAATAGAATAGTGGTTGGCCCTGATCCAGTTCTTAGAAAGAAGATTATTGAGTGGCAACATGCTGCACCTGAAAGTGGTCATGGTGGAAGGGAGTTGACTGTTTCCAGAGTTAAGTCTATTTTTTCTTGGAAAGGACTTACTCAAGATGTTAGACACTTTGTTAGACATTGTGTCACTTGTCAGTCTTCTAAATATGATACTGCAGCATCTCCAGGTCTCCTTCAACCACTCCATATTCCAGAACAGGTATGGATGGATGTTTCTATGGATTTCATTTCTGGACTGCCTAAATCTGGTGGCAAAGAAGTTATTTTTGTAGTGGTTGATAGACTCAGTAAATATGCTCATTTTATGGCTCTTTCTCACCCCTATACTGCTATCACAGTTGCTCAGTGTTATCTTGACAATGTATTTAAGCATCATGGGTGGCCAAGAACCATAGTGAGTGATAGGGATTCAGTATTTCTCAGTAGCTTTTGGAAGGGGCTCTTTTCTCTCCATGGTACTTCATTCTTGTTGTCTAGTGCTTATCATCCTCAGACTGATGGCCAAACTGAAGTTGTTAACAGGTGTGTGGAGAATTATCTTAGATGCATGACTGGTGAGCATCCCAAGGATTGGCACATGTGGTTACCTCTGGCTGAGTGGTGGTACAATACTCATTTCCACACTGCTAGTCAGATCACTCCATATGAGGTGGTCTACAATCAACCACCCCCCCTTCATTTGCCTTACTTACCCCTAGAGTCCAATAATGCAAAGGTGGATAGGAGTTTGTTGAGAAGAGAAGCTATGATAGACACTTTGAAATTTCATTTGGCAAAAGCACAAGAGAGGATGAAGGTCCAAGCTGACAAACATAGGTCAGAAAGGGTGTTCAATGTTGGTGACTGGGTATGGCTGAAGTTACAAGCTTATAGGCAAGTTACTGTCAGTAGAAGATCAAACCAGAAGTTGGCTCATCATTACTATGGTCCCTTTCAGATTTCAGCTCTTATTGGGAAAGTTGCATACAAGTTAAAACTTCCAGCTGATGCCAAGATACATAATGTCTTCCATGTTTCTCAACTCAAGCAGTTTAGGGGTACTCTTCCTATTGCTTCCCATATTCCTGACTGGTTTCAAGGGATTGATCCAACTCAACATTCTGTCACCCCTGCAGCTATCTTACAGAAGCGTGTGGTTCAGTTTCAAAATGTTCCTCAGGAGCAATATCTTGTGAGTTGGACTGGTTTTGAGGATCATGAAGCAACTTGGGAGGTGGCAGCTGATTTTCATGCTCAATTTCCTTCTTTTGTTGTCTAGACTTGAGGTCAAGTCTTTTTCAGGGGGAGTGTTATGTTATGGGATGATCATGATATTATAAATATCATGGTTTTGGCGGGAAAGTTAGTTGCAAAAGTTAGTTAAAATCAGTTAGCTAGCTTTTAAATAAATTCCCTTAATTTTAGGAAGTTGTTAGAAGGTTGTTGCTGATTCCTTATGCCAGCTTATATAAGGCATCATTCATTGTACTTGTTAATCAATGAATATAATAACAACTTCTACTATCTCCTTCTTCTTCTTTCCCTTTTCTTTCTGCGCAAGCTTCCTCTCTTCTTCTCTCATCTATTTCTTAAACACTGTCAACCATTGTTGGAGAGCTTGAGAGCTCCCATATCACAAATTAAGAAATTTTCTCTTCCAACTTCTAAAGGTCTTCTGGAAGTCAATCGGTCAATGCGAGAGCCGAGAGGACTATTCTGTGTATTAAATCATATTTGCACATATTTGCACATAGCTCTGTCACCTAGACTGTCCCCAAGTTTCATAAACTAAACAAATCAAATGTTACTTGTTCATTAAATAAATTAAACTTTTTCATTGAACCATGTGCATATGTCGATTTCATTTATTTTCTTAATAAGTTATTCGGTAAGTTTAGACAAGGATGGCTGCTCAAATTACCATTCACTGTATCTTTCTCCTTCTTACTAAGTTTCCAACACATTTTTTTGGTCAAGCTGACTCCTGAATCACTCGACCATTCCTACCATAAAAAAGGCAGGCTGCAAACACTGATCAACACCTGAAACCCCTACAAGCAGATCCAGATCACTATCAGCTAGAAATTTTCTGACAAAAGTAGCAGCTATCTACAGTTATTACTTAGCTCTTATGGGAGAACAAGCAATCCTCGTTCTTGTACTCATTCTGACTTCGAGGATAGCTAGCTCTCGTTCTCGTACCCCAGGTCGTGTGGACTCTTGACTAAGGTATGATTTAATTAATTGTGTATGCATTCTTGTGAGTCATTTAGCAAGAGTACTATTACAGTACCTGCTTAATTGATTGGTTGTTTCTCAATCAGGATTATGTCTTAACTACTAGAAAGCTCATTCGAGATCAAGGCAACATCCTTGCTTCTCATTTTTTGACCTTTACTTCTTCCGCACTATTTCATGTACTTTAGGTACTTCTAATTGAAAAACTAACGTGACAAAGTTTAATTTATAGGAGAATGTTGAAGATTTGAGGTTGGATCACATTGGGGACACAACTACAAAACATAATACTTCTATTCTTCTCAAGGTAAATAGATTAAAGTTAATATTTCTTAGATTGAAGTTAATATTTCTTATTTCCAAAAACAACCTGCCACATACTTGTGATTAAGACAAGTTTGTTTCCTAGAACGTATTGGGCAAAATGAAAACTACTATTATATTAGCCAGATACAAGGGAATTTCAAGGGATTTCTTGTGTTAGGTCCCCTACTTTATTAGACTGGGGGTCCCTTCTGTTTAGTACCCTTGATGTCAATGTTGTGCCAATTTTTCATAATTTAGCCTATCTTAGCTTGCTTATAACCGCAATAGGTGCATGGATTGGAACTTCCTGGTACCTAGTTTCTTGTTGGCTGCACTAAAGAAGATGAAATTATCAAATATGTCTGGCACTGACTTTAACCTTAATGTGGCGTTGCTAAAAAAAACATTCCAAGTGATGCAACTGTTCTGGAAGAGTGTTGCGTTTCTTTCCATGACGATGAATCTGACCAGGAACTAAACTCACTAAGCACCGAATACATGATCTGTAAGATTGAGTCCATGTAAGCACTGATTACATGTTCTGTAAGATCAGGAACTAAACTCGCTAAGAATTGAATCTGATCAGGAACTAATCTCACAAGCACTGAATCTGATCAGGAACTAAACTCACTAAGCACTGAATTATTGTTATGTAAGCTATGAATGCATTTTATGTAAGCACTAAACTCACTAAGCACTAAGTACATGTTCTGTAAGCTAAAAATATTCTAAGTGATGCTTCCAACAAGTTCATTGAGTTGCCAGATTGAGTTTTTTGGTAATATGATTTGTGATTCAAGTGATGATTATAGAAATGGGGTTTTACATGCCAAATTATATATTGATATTGTATGACAGAACTAATTCTAGGCACACTTTTGTTAACTATGTGCTAAGCTCTTCTGTTCAAAAATATTGGTTGGTTTACAGTAAAGAAGGAAGGGAGTTGATTTGGAAAATGATGAGGCTTAAAGTATTACTTTTTTTCCTATAATGCGTTGTATCTGTATTTATGTATTCATATGGTTTGATCTAGGCCTCGGTGTATCTATAGCTTTTTCCCTGGCTGTGCATTTGTCAGGTGACTCAGGGCCCTTGATCTCCTGAATAACTGTTTCTGTTGTTCATATTTTGTGTGAAGAAAACAATAATAATTGCTTTAGTCATATTTTATTAAATGTTGAGGAACGAACTGCATTTTTTCTTTATTCCTAGCCACTGAAGAATATTATTTATACACCATTAGCTATACAGGCTAGCATTAGATGTTTGTGTGTTTCTAAATGTTGACCACATAAATGCTTGATTGCTACGAATCTATACATCAATTTAGAGAAAGGTTTCTTTTTAAGGACCAGTTTAGAGGCTTAGGGTTCCGAATCTGCTAAATCTTCATTTAGGCTTGAGGTTCGATTTGAGTTCATTTTATAACATTTACTTGGAGACTCTGACTTGACTTAATGTTCAGGTTGATTTTTTTCTCTCCCACTTATGTCTGCAATGTATAAACTCTAAGAAAAGTATTAGGATATCATGTGTATGTTGTTGTTATATATTCTCTGAGTTATAGGACTTTAGATTTACGAGTGAGTTGTAACAACCTAATAATTCCTTGCTTTTATAAAACCATTTTCCAACTTAAAATACAGGAATTACTAACGTATTACCGCCATCGTGATAACGGTTAAGGCTAGTACCAGAATTACGCAGCGGAATTTAATGTCAACTAACTTTTCAAAACATAATTGATAAATATCGAGGCCTCCTACAAATTGGAACCATGACGGCCCAAAAACCAAAGTATAAAAGTTTAACGAATTCAAACATAATTAAAATATAAATAAATAGTTCAAAATACGAAAGCATGCAACTCTCTCAATCATCCCAAGCCACATGATTTCGATCTACCAACCTGCTATATTATTCTACTCCCCATCAATGCAAGTGCAAATGATAGATCATCATAGGGTCATTAAGGCAAAGGCCATGACCAAAAATACACAAAGCACATAGTCAGCAAAAGCTGAGTACTTACAAGAATAGAGTGAAACAAAACTTATAAACATGCATCACTTACTAAGTACTAATCAACATGCAAAAGCCATTCAATAAATCAAACAAATCATGAATGCAAGACTCGAGTCTTGACTCACAATTTAATTAGAATAAGCTTCGAACGGGCCAAAGAAATATTCCATAAAGGAAAGGTGATGGGAGCCAACCATACACCAAACAATAAATAATAAAATCCAACATAATAATTCACATGATCGTTCACCAAAATAAACATGAATCCACATCAACAACAATCATGTAATTCTCTTGACAAATGGTGTGGTCGCCCTAGACTTGTACGTACCTTGAATACCTAAGCGTAGGGGCCACTTTGCAATAACGAGCACTCACTTAGAAATCACCTCCTATCATCAAAATAATGAAACTTCAATTATTTCCATGTTCATTAAATTTCCAGCAACTTTATAAAATCTAAAACCTTATTTAAACTTTAGAATTCAATCGTTCTTTAATAAAATAATCCTCTCAATTCGCAAAACTAATCCCTAGTATGAAAACATACTTTTTTCACCCTTAAAATCAATAAAAATCAACACTTTAAACCTTTTGTAAATCTGAAAATATAATTGATTATCATAATTAAAATCATCACCTAATTATGCTAATCAATTGACTCATTAGGTCTAGGTTAAAACCCTAACTTGAAAACCCAATAAAACCAATTTAACATCATAAAAATCAATTCTTTATTAAATAAACGAATCTGAAAATTCATGCTTTAATAATTAAAACAAGCCTAATGAATCACAACACGTAAATCCTCAAAGCACGGTGTTCATAACCGATTCCCAGCATTTTAATCATTCAAAACAATAATAATATTATAATTCAAAATAAGGAATTTAAATAAAATAGTTTAAGGGAATTTGGATTATACCAATCCGGCCTATAGCACGGAACAACCACGAATTAAAGTGATTGGGAGAAAAATATTGAACAACGAACAAGAACAACACACACACACACACGATGTGTGTGCGCGCGCGGACGAAGGGACGAAGCAGCAGCAGGCGCAGCACAGCAGCGCGGCACACGGGCGAGTGCGCGGGCTGGGGCACGAGCAAGAGAGAGGGACGCGCGCGCTGGGGCGCGAGAGAGCAGAGCACTGCGCGCGAGCAAGGGGTGAGAGAGCAGGGCAGGGCAGCGCGCGAGCAAGGGGCGAGACACAGAGCAGGGTGCGCGCGCTGGGGCGTGAGGCCGAGCAGCATCGACAACCACACAACACAACAACAACGACGCAACAAGAGGGGAATGCACACGAGTGTGCGGGACGACGGGCGAGGCACACGGGCACGAGCACGCCGAGTGCTGTGGGGGTCGTGTGGGTGAGCCGGACAAAGAGAGGAGAGGGAGAGGAGTGTGGGGCAAGTAAGAGAGAAAAGGGTTTATGACAAAATAGGGGGATCATTTAATGAGGGGTCCTATTTATAGGCTCCCAATTTCCAATGGGCTAGGCTTAGAAAATTAGAATTGGGCTTAGGGAATTAAATGATCGGGGTAGCTTAGGACTTGAATTAAATTCTTTTGATTGGGCTCGTTTAATAAAACGACTTGGACTTTTCATTTAAAACCCAAACCTTTTAAAATTACTTGCGAGTTGCGACCCATTAAATTTCCCGACTCGAAAATTAAATTCGTTTCGTAATTAATTAAAATAATAAATATTCTAATTAATTAAAATACATTTAAATAATATTTAAATGCGAAATAAATTCCATAAATCGTAAAATGCTTTCTAAATATAATAAAATATATTTATAAATATTATAAAAATACGAGGTATTACATGAGTTGCCTACTAAGATTATGTGGTTGTCTATCTCAAATAATGACTTTGGATGTTGTTCTGCGTAGTTAATCAATGGAGATTTACGAGTGAAGGAGTCAAATGCGGGTTTTCATATGCCATGTATCTTTTTTGATTCTTATAAGCTTATACCTTGATGTATATTATTTTGTAACTGCAGCACATACAAGTCCTTAAACAAATGAAATTGATATTTATAATCAGAGCAAAATTTATATATACCTAGCTTAGTCTAATCATCTAATGTTTCTTACCTATGTTGTCAGAGTTATATGACTAATTTTTCTTACTATGTTGTCTTATCCTAGCTGCTATAACTAGTCATCCCCCTTGATTGTGTAAGCTTCTCGATCTAATCTTGTTGCAATTCATAAAAGGTTAAGTATGGCTTCATTTGTCTAAGCTGACTGCTAACAATTTTTTTTTTGTTTCCCTTCGATAATGGTGGTTTATAGGCGTGTACCTAATGACTTGTAAGGGGACTAAAGTCTTGACAGTTCTTTTTTTCTTTTGATCCGAAAATGAAGGATGATGTGATTTCTCAAGGGCCAGTGATATATGAGAAAGGAGTGACATACATGTTTGTGCAGCACATAAACATTTACATGATGGCGGCCTCTCGTCAGAACTGCAATGCTGGTAGTCTTCTTATTTTCCTTCATCGAGTGGTTCAGGTAAAATTATAAATAGTGTTCTAATACACTTTCTAAATTATGTTTTGAGCCTTTAATCCTTGAAAGCAGAACATGTAATGATTGTTGTAGTAAACTAATAATTATGTTTTGAACTTTTATAATGAAATTGCATCTTATAAGTGAACACTGCAGATGTTTCTTAATTCAGAAAACTCGGTGAGGCTGGTAAATGAACCTAGGTGTAGGACAGATACTGGTGTGATTAGCAATTAAAACACTAGTATAAACCATAAATTGCCTGTTAGTAGTTTGTTATAATGTGTCTAAGATGGAGGATTGGCTTCTCTTTGCATGTATTTAATCATTATTTCGAAGAATTTGAAGAGGAATCATTGAGGGACAACTTTGTTGTAGGTACTGACTGCAAGCTTTATGAAGCAGGATTGTACATTACATTTACATGTTACTCGTATTAATCAATAGAAAAGACTTTGATTGGACTTCTAGCATTTATGCATTTATCCTGTTTCCTTCAGTGTGAACCTCTTGATGAAAAGCTGTTGCAGATTGTGATAGCTAGTTGTAGAATAGGATTGCACAGAGTCACGGGAACACCTAAAGCACAGCAAAAGGCCACAGCTTCTAGTAAAGGTTTACCTTGAACCAGCTTTACACCAAGCAAACCAAACTACATCAGAAGACACCAAGCAAAAGGCCACAGCTTTTAGTAAAGGTTTACCTTAATAGCTGAACTCAGTTGTATTTTGCATTCATCTTCTGCATTCTGTACTCGTTCTGCATATCTGTAGATTAAAGCCCCATATTTTGCATTCTGCTGAGTTTTGCATATCTACATACTGTATTCAATTAGCAGTCGTGTGCAAATCTAGGGTAAAGGTGGTACAGTAGGCTAGCATTGTCAAGAACGTCACCTGGTTCAAGTAGGAAACTAAACTACAAGAATGCATACGGAGTTAAATTGTGCTTGAAGCGAAGTTTAAATTGTGAAGTTTAAATTGTGCTTACAGAGTTAGCAGTTGTGTGCAAATCTAGGGCCTGGGTACTAGGCTAGCATTGTCAAGAACGCGAAGTTCAATTTTTTTTCCTTTCATGTATGGCACTAATTGTTTATGTTAATACTAATTCTTTCGTGTTTTTTCCCCTCTATATATGTATGAATTCTTAACCCCAAGTTTTTCAGATTGTCAGTTTTCAAGTTATGACAAAGAGTAGATTGACGAAGTAAGAATCGAATGGGTGCGGCATGTTGTTCAACAATTGTATAATAGCTAGGTTATGTTGAAGGAACCAACAAACATAAGAATATTACTTAATGTGTTTTGTGTAGTTTAATGTTTAGAATTTTATTTTAGATCTATGTAATCAGTTTTATTAGGGTGACAATTACAAAAGTTCTTTTAATTGAGGTTTGGAAATTAATTTTCAACTATTTACTATTCTTCAACATATGGTGTTATTTTGTGGCAAAAAATAATATATTTTTCAAGTATATTATATTATATTATATATATAATATATATATATGTATATATATATGTATATATGTATATATATGTATATATACATATAATATATATATATATATATATATATATATATATATATATATATATATATATATATAATAACTTTTTATAGCGCTTCATAAACATTCGCTATTAGAGAATAAATTTAAAAGTTGGCGGTAAATCGTTAACAGCGTTTCTTTAATAGCGCTTATAATGTGCTATGAAAGAAATATTTGTATTATCCTAATATTACATACGACAACGCTTTTGAAAAACGCTATTAAAGGTACCTTTTACTTTTAATAGCGGAGCCATCAACAGCGTTTCAAGAAGCGCTGTTAAAAGCATTATTAAGCGCTATTAAAAGCATTTTCTGTCGTAGTGACTTTACCCTAGTCGAATACTAAAACAGACAATTAATAAGTGCCAATATCACATTTTAATGAAAGAACCAAACAAATTAAAGCATGCAAATTAAGTTAACTAGCTTTCGATCCCGTTCAATGAACGGGACTTATATAGTGGTTATTAAGCCGTCTTTTAAAGTGCTAATTTTTTTTAGGGTTTGCGATTTTAGTGCGAATATATGATTTATATAGACATGAAATTTGAAAATTAAAAAAATGTACTTCGTATAAATTAGATGGTGAATTATGAGTGTTAAAGCGGGAAATGGAGTGGAAGAGGTTGAATGATCGAATGTATGAATTAAAACGTGAATTGATGTTGAATGAGCAAGATGAAGTGAAAAAGGTGTTGAAGCTGCAAAATAAGTACTTCATATAGCAAATCACAAAAGGAAAATTGAAAAAAATAATAATTATGGATTAAATATGGAGGTTATACTTGTCATATAATGATCAATGGTTTTTCTTTTTAAATACTAGGTATAGATTAGCCATGTTATTAAGCACAACAATAAAGGCGTAGTCAAACCAAACTACCAAAAGCATCTGATGTCCCAAAATGAGCTTTCAGTTTCTTTTCTTTCCCCTTTTATCTCCTCCCTGTAATCTTAACTTTGTACCCCTATTGGTTTATCTATAAAAAAACTTGTAATCTCATAGGTTGGTTTAAGTTTGGATGGATTAATGATTGACAATTTAATTTCTTAAATTTTATTGGCTCACGACCCTTAAACTATTTTGCTTTCTAGCTTGTGAAAGTAGAATTAAAAATCAACATTCCCCATAAAAGTACAACAATGATAGTTAATCTTGTAATGTTAACTTCTCCTTAATAACCGCGTAAAATGGTAAACTGGCAAAATGTTTAGGCACGAAGGGAGTATAATTTCCGTTTCATTTATGGACCCTATAGGTCATTCGTTCCCAGTACTACTCCCTCCATCACTTTTATTCTTCATGTTTGGTATCATGCACGCGATTTAACAATTAACTAGTGTGCGGCCCGGACGTTGCTCCGATTTTTACTTTTTGTAAATATATGTCCATATAGGTGGTATCGTTAACGGATTGTCGTGGTGGCGTAAGATCAACAACCGATAAACAACCTTCCAATCTATGCCCCATATCCAAAAAAAAAAGTTTATTCCTCTTCTTCGTGATTAGTTGATTATTATAACTATATCAATGTTTCTCTCTTTTGTACTAATAATTACACTCAATTTCCACAAATTTTTTAAGCATAAGATGAAAAGAGAAGAATTGTATATTTATAAGTTCAGTATTTTATTCCCTTTTGTTGTTTTGGATTCAATTTTATTTACTTTATTACTATTCATTTAAAAAGATTATATTTTATAATTATATGGAAATATATAACATACATTGTATTAGCTATGATGGTAAGAAATGTAACTCTTAATTCATGAGGTGCGGTTCGATCCTTGCTACATGCTTTTTGGTTGTTAATGATATGTCATGATGCTTGTTAACGGTGACGTGGCTTAATAAGGAGAGACCTACATGGCACATATACGTTCTTACAAACGCCTTTTAATATATTAGTATAGATTAATGTTGATAAAGATTCTTTGTTTTAACTTAAACAATGCAAATTACGTTTATTGATATATTTTTACTTTTATCCAAAATATGACAAGGGAAAAGTGTGAGATATTTACTGATTTAATGTCTCGATGGGAAAGTGTAAAATGTTTAATGTGCCAATGATTTTAATTAATTAAAAAATCACTTGCATGATTTTTGACAGAATAATAAAGACATTAATAATACTCCGTACAATATAAATGACAAAATTCTAAATGTAAAGATTAAAACGAGACATTAGAAACGAAAAGCGTAAAGAATAAAAAGGGACGAAGGGAGTACAAGTTAGCAATATACTAGTACAGTACCCGTGCGATGCACGATTTATTATATGAATATTAAATTTGCATATCTAAAATATAGCTATATGCAACTATTACCAAATAGAGCTTATAGATAATCTTCTTATTAAAACATAATCAGTAGATATGTTATTATCCCATTTCGTGTCTTATTTATTTAACAAATAAAAAAAAGGTACACAGATAAATTTACGTTCTTCCCCTTTCATAACTCATGTAAAACATAAATTTATTCTCACCCGCTCTTTACTTCGAAAGTCATACCCACTTAATAATACTCTCTTATCATCTACATCTTTACCCGAACATTTAACACCTACCCCACCATATTCTTTATTCAGCTATAGATAAGTTCGAAGTGGATTAGGGTTGGTCCCTCAACACATGTACTTGCCTAAAATTCTCATCCCCATGATAGTCACCACAATAGGTACGAATACTCATCCCCGTCCTAATCCCTACCTTGCGGGCGGAAAATAAGATCAACCCCGCTTCATAACCCGTCCGTGTATCCACACCCGTCTCAAACCAAGCCCTAAACGGTTGGACCCGACATTATTTTTTGATAAGAGAGTTTTGAATTTTAAAACTTTAAAAGTATTTGAAATTTTGGTTGTCTGATTAAGATTACATTATACGTACTTTGGACACATATAGCTTCTAGATATTTTTCTAATTAAAATTAACCATTGATTTGTTATTTCCCCATTCGATGTCTTATTTATTAAAAAAAAAGAAAACAAATAAGGGTACATAGACAAAATTAATTTTCTCCCTATTCATCACATTTGTCAAACCTAGCCCTATACGGCTGGACCCGACATTATTTTTTGGTATGGGAGTTTTGAATTTTAAAACTCTATTCTAGAGTATTTGACAATTGGTTGTCTTATTACATTATACTTTGGACACATATATCTTATAGATATTCTCCTATTTAAAGCTAATGATGATTAAATTTGTTATTGCCCCATTTGTGTCATATTTATTAAAAAAAGGAAACAAATAAGGGTACATAGACAAAAAAATTCATCCTCACTCATCACACGTGTCAAACCTAGCCCTAGACCGCTGGACCCGGCCGACATTATTTTTTGGTAAGAGAGTTTTGAATTTTAAAACTCTCTTCACAATTTGGTTGTCAATTACACTATTCTCTGGACATATATACCTTATAGATATTTTATTAATTAAAATTAATGATAGACAAATTTGTTATTGCATTCGGTGTCTTGCTTATTAAAAAAACAAAAAAGGGTACAAAAACAAAAATTATTTTCATCTCCATTCATCACATGTGTCAATCATAGTGTTATTCTCATCCACCCTTCACTTTTATAGTCATACCTACTTAATCATTTTATATTTACAATTCATTACCCGTTCACTTAACACATATTCGACTATTTACTTTATTCAGCTAGTCATGACTTTGAGACTGGTCAGGGTCTCCACACTCGTACAAATCTAAAATTCTCATCGATCTTATCCCCATCACCCACGATAGGAAAGATACTCACCCGTACCCCTTCTATTCTCCTTCTTAACGGGTAAAAAATAAAACTCATCCCCGATCTATCACTCACCCATGTATCCACGTACACTCGCTTAAAACCCACCCCTAGACTCAACATTTTATTTTGGTGAGAGAGTTTTGAATTTTAAAATTCTACTATAGATTCTTCTACAATTCCAGTGTCTTATTAGAATAATTGAGTAAATAAACAAAATATTATGATATGTACTCACCGGTCCGAATTTAATCGTTGCAATAGTCTTTTCACGAAATTTTATGCGATATTGTAAGCTTATGTATTATAATTTGATAGAAAAATAAGTATGATGAGAGATAGTGGGAATTATTTTTTATAGAATCAAGTGTAAGAGGTGAATCATAGAGTGACATAGCTCCACATCGATTTTCATTATCCGGAATTGCGCGCAAAGATTTTTCATTAGATTACAATGTAAAATAGAGGCAAATATATTACCCGTCAAATAATCAAAGGAAAAGAAACTAATAATGTAAAATGAAACTAAAAAGACTCTTCATGAGATTAAGGAACTGACAATTTTAGAATATATGTGCATGCATGTGATATAATCTAGTGATGGATAATTTATTGTTAACTGGTGATGAATCAATTATATTTGTTAACTGACAATTTATTTTATATACTACATATGTTAGTTAAACTTAGAATAACAGTCAAATGTCGGTTAACAGTTTAGACTAAACGTATAAATGGTAAACTCCAGATTAGTGCATAAACTAAATGGATTATATGATAGTTATTGTTATAAGTGACTAATTTCTATGGTATATATTAGCTGTTATGAAGCGTATACATTTCAAATATTTAACCTAACATATACGATGTATGTTTGAATTAGACTATATGTAAAATTTGATTATATATACATTATAGAAAATGCTCTATAGTAATATATATGTGCCCCAATTGGTAACCACTTCCATTATACGGAAATATATATGTGTGCCAATTGTACTTAGTTTTAATGATTGAACTCAACTAACTCTTTGCATTGCTTCTCTACATACATATGTGCGCCCATTGATAACCTTCCAATACACGGAAATATTGTTAGTAAAGACATTGATGAATCTTTTAATTTTTTATGTATTTTTTCGTATTGGTTATTGTTACCAAAAATACAATAAGTTAAATATGATCACAGAAATTGAGAAAGGTTTCCTCACACCTTGAATTGTGACGAGAGAAACTCTAGAGAGAAGCGAGAGAAAACCTTGCCTTCTCCCCCAAGTTTCCCTTCGGTGTATGATCTCCATTGTGCACTGCTGCCATGGCAAGGAAGTCTGGGGGCAAAATGCAAGGTAGTAAGCATGGCAATGCAAAGCAGAAACCAAGAGGACCTTCATCTGATTCTCGGGCTCTTAGGACTCGATCGATTGAGGAGGTTTTAGGAGTCGAAGCACTGGATTTGACGATTGAAAACGAAATTCTCACCCCCAAATCTGGATTGAAACACTTGCAAGCTCGTTCTGAACTCAGGCATTCCTTCAATGAGTGGATGCAATTTGTTCACAGATCAGCTAACAAGGTGAATAATACTCCATCTAATGTTGACATTGGTACGATTTCCATTCCAATATTGCAACAATTTGATGAAGTAATGACTGAACATGCTGATAGTGTTGATGATGAATTTAGGCCACCTGATCCAATTGAAATGCATCCTGTTTCTAGCCCTGTTCAGATTGATTTTAATGATATACAGGATGAGGTGGATTTTTGGAATTCTTCCATAATCTGCTATATTATTGGTGCTAATCCCCCAATACATGTTATGGAAGGGTTTATTAGGAGAATCTGGAAGAACTTTAATGTTGATAAGGTGGTGTTGGTGAAAAAGGGGATCTACTTAGTGAGATTTCTGACTATGGATATGAGAGACAAAGTCACTTCTGGCCATTTTTTCTTTGACAGCAAACCTATGATAGTGAAACCCTGGAGTGTTGATATGGATATGGAGAAGGAAGAGATCAAATCTGTCCCCATCTGGATTCAGTTGATTCTGAATTTTAAATATTGGGGTGAAAAATCTCTTTTTAAGATTGTGAGTCAGTTAGGCAAACCAATTAAGAGGGATGCAGCCACTGTGAGTAGGGATAAACTTCAGTATGCTAGGGTGTTGGTTGATATGCCAATCACACAAAAGCTTCCTGATCAAGTTTCATTTATGAATGAGCATAGTGAGCTGGTTCAGGTACCTATCAGCTATGAGTGGAGACCAACTGTTTGTGATAATTGCAAACTAGTTGGACATTCAACCATTGAGTGTAGGAAGGGGAAAACTAAGAGAATATGGGTGCAGAAAAAACAACAAGTTCAGAATCACACAGAAGTGGTGGCACCAGAGGTGGATCAGGAGGGGTTTCAGAGAACTCTCAGGCCAATCAGGGTTAGACCTACCAATTTGGTTCCAACACCAGTTGTTAATTCTTTCCAAATGCTGAATGATGATGGTGGTCACAGTGCTTGCAGTACTGCTGAGTTGGATAGGGAAGATGACATTGAGGAGGGTAGCACAGGAAGAGGGAACTCTTCCAAATCTTATGGATAGGATATTATCTTGGAATGTTAGGGGTATCAACCTAGCTCAGAAACAGGATACTGTGAAGCATTTTCTTCATAAATATCATGTGGGGTTAGTTGGTCTCCTAGAGCATAAGGTTAAGCTTCCTAACTTAGGGAAGCTTTACCAAAGAGTTTTCCCAAATTGGTGTTTCTCTAGTAATGCAAGTTATCATAATGGTGGCAGAATTATTTTGGCTTGGAATCCAGGAAGCTTTTCTGTGAGTATCCAAGCAGCTTCTAGTCAGTTTATGCATTGCTTCATTCAACCAGTGAGTGGTGTGCCTAGTTTTTTCTGTACTTTCATTTATGCTTTCAATGATAGCTCTAATAGAGAAGTGTTGTGGAAAGATTTGAAAGCTTTAAATACACAGGATGCCTGGATCTTGTGTGGAGATTTCAATTGTGTTATGAGTACTGATGAGAGAGTTGGCTCCCCTGTTAGGAATACTGAAATAGTGGATATGTGTGATTGTATGCATTTCTGTAGTATGGAAGATATTAAGAGTGTGGGTAATTTCTACACTTGGAACAATAAGCAGCATGGTGCAGCTAGAGTTTTTTCTAAAATTGATAGAATAATGGCTAATCCTAAGTGGTTAGGTGTTTATAGCTCAGCTGAAGTGTGTTTTATGAATGAGGGTTGTTTTGATCATTCCCCTGGATTGTTGACTGTCTATCCTAGGGATACAGGGGGGAAAAAGCCTTTTAAGTATTTTACAATGTGGAAATCTGCTCCTCATTTTCTGACTCTTATCCAAGCACAATGGAGTGGTACAGTTCAAGGGAGCAAGATGTTTGGTGTTGTTCATAAACTGAAGAAGGTGAAGTTGGTTCTCAAAGAGTTGAATAGAAAGGGATTCTCTGATGTTCAAGCTGCTGATCTTCAAGCATACCATGACATGATTGCAGCTCAGACATCAATGCATCTTGATCCTGCTGATCAGAGTCTTGCTGATGCAGAACTCAATGCAGTGCAGAATTACAAAAATAAGCATCAAGCCTATTTAGAGTTTTTGAAACAGAAGGCAAAGGTTTCATGGATTAGGGATGGTGATGAAAATACCTCCCTCTTCCATCAGAGTATCAAAGCTAGGAATAATCATAACCAAGTTTACAGCATTCATGGCATGGATGGGATTTGGAGAGATAACCCTGCTGATATCTCTCAAGCTTTCTTGGATTATTACACAACTTTGTTGGGTACTACTCACACTGATAGAAGACCTGTTCTTAGTCATATTGTCCAAGCTGGTCCATTGATTACAGATGCTCATAGAAATATTCTAAATGCTCCTTATACAGCTGATGAGGTGAAGAAAGCTTTGTTCTCTATTCCTGGTAGGAAAGCACCAGGGCCTGATGGGTATGGATCCTACTTCTATAAAGATGCTTGGAGCATTGTTGGTGATGATGTTGTCACTGCTGTGCTGGATGTCCTCCAACAAGGCAGGTTGCTTAAGGAGTTAAATCATACAGTCATTACTCTCATTCCTAAGACTAAATGTCCAAAGAATGTGAGTGAATTCAGACCTATATCCTGTTGCAATACTCTGTATAAATGCATTACTAAGGTGATCTGTAGCAGATCGAGGCAAGTATTACCAGATTTGATCATTGAGAATCAAGGGGGGTTTGTGCATGGCAGATACATAGTGCATAATATCATGGTGGTTCAAGATTTGGTAAAACAGTATGGTAGGAAGAGTGCTAAACCAAGTTGTATGATGAAGATTGATCTTCAAAAAGCATATGACACAGTTGATTGGGATTTCCTACAAGAAATGTTGGTACAGCTGGGTTTTCCTGTAGCTTTTGTGGCTCTTGTAATGGAGTGTGTGACCACCCCTAAGTTCTCTCTAATGCTTAATGGCACAATGCATGGCTTTTTCAAGTCAAAAAGGGGTTTAAGACAAGGTGATCCCATGTCTCCCCTTCTGTTTGTGATCTGCATGGACTACCTGTCCAGAATTCTCTACAAAATGAGTGAGTTGTCTCAATTCCAGTTTCATCCTAGATGCAGAGAACTTAAGCTCACTCATCTATGTTTTGCTGATGATCTAATTAATCCTGTGTAGTAAAGGTGAGTTCCCCTCTGTGTATCTTCTGCTTCAAGCCTTTAAGCTGTTCTCCAACTCTTCTGGTTTGTTAGCCAACAAGCAGAAGTCAGCTATCTACTGCTGTGGTATGGCTGAGAATGAAATCAACAGAATTGTCAATGTTTCTGGTTTTACTAGGAGTCAGCTTCCTTTTAAGTACTTAGGTGTTCCCATCTGTGCTAAAAGAATTTCTGCTGCTCAATGTGATGTCTTAGTGGATAAGATGGTTGCTAGGATTAAAGTCTGGAGTTCAAGGAATCTTTCCTACACAGCAAGAATGCAGCTCATTAATTCTGTGTTGATGAGTATTCATATGTACTGGGCTCAGGTATTTATTTTACCCAAGAAAGTACTGCAGGAAGTTACTAAAGTTTGTAGAGCATTTCTCTGGAGTGGGCAAGCTTATAGTCAGAAAAACAGTAACATTTCTTGGGAAAGTTCATGTTGTGATAAGAAGCAAGGTGGACTTGGATTTAGAGATGTTATCAGATGGAATATTGCAAGCATTGGAAAATATGTTTGGGCCATTGCTTCCAAGCAGGATAATGTTTGGATCAAATGGGTTCATGCTGTGTACATTAAGGATGGGGATTGGTGGGAGTATAAACCTGTAGCTTCTGCTAGCTGGTATTGGAAGAAGATTTGTGCCATAAAAGAGAGGTTGAAACTAGTCTATACTCAAACTGAGTTAGCTGCTATGCCTCATTATTCTGTGAAAACAGTTTATGAGAAAATTATTGGTCCAAAACCTGTGATTCAGTGGGATAATATGGTGTGGAATAGGCTGAATATCCCTAAGCATAGATTCATATGTTGGTTGGCAGTGCAGGACAGGCTTCAAACCACTGCAAAATTGGCAAGATTTGGTGTTAGTAATACTGCAAGTTGCCTGATTTGTGGACAAGCTGATGAAGATCATAAGCATCTGTTCTTTGCTTGTCCCTATAGCAGCAGATGCATTAGTGCTCTCAAAGCTTGGTTAGGGATTACTTATTCCACTGGTAATCTGAAGCAGCTCGTGAGGTGTATTGCTCATGGCAGAATGTCAAAGTTTAGAAGGCAGGTTAGCTTTGCAATGCTAGCTGCTGCAGTGTATGCTGTTTGGTCAAGTAGGAATGGTTGTTTTTGGAATGCTTCCTTTCCAACTGTTCAGAATATGATAGCTAGAGTTAAGCAAAATGTTAGAGATCGAATTTTGGTTGTTTTACCTAAACATGTATCTAGGAGAGATAGCTTGTGGTTTGCTACTCTGTAAGATAGCTTTCTGTTTCTAGCTCTTTGATGGAATGGTCCAACCTAGTTGGTTTGTTTCATCCTTGAGTTAGTTTAGGTTGTAAATCTGTTTTGAACTTAATATTATTCGATCTTGCTTGCCTAGCAAAAAAACAATAAGTTAAATATGACAAAAAAAAAAATATATATTAATTAATATTAAAAAAGAGGCCAATTAATGAGTGACATTTGTCATCACCACATTGATTTCCTCTCTTTTAGTATATTATATAGATTGCTTTTTAAGTGACTATGATATATTAGAAAATTTAGTTAATTACTACGCATAAAATGTGGCACCACTAAGAATACGACACGTAGGATTGTGACAAGTCTTAAAGGTCGCATGTTGCGACCTTTATCATTTTGCAAAAAAGAAAAGTTACTACGTACCAAAGTATGTTGGATTAGTCAATTCATTGTCAAATATACTAGATTTAATTTGCCTTAGTGGTAATAATGGAGGGTCTGTACATTTATCACATGTTTGAATCCTCATCTTTTTGTGTATTTTCATTGTAAATAGACTTAGATAACTTGCCTTAGTGGTAATAACTGAGGGTGTGTACATTTATTACATGTTTGAATCCTCGTTTTTTTGTGTATTCAGTAATGCCCGACCATACAACTCATTCACGCAAAAAATAAAAAATATAAATATAAAAAAAAAAAAACTGCTCTGTAAATATTATTTATTAGTACTACGTAATTGATTAGAGTTATCTTTAGAGGATACAAACTAGACAATAATGTAGCGAACAACTGTCTTTTAGTTGGGATGAATATATTATTGTCTGACTTATTTACCTACCACTTATTATTTGATCCCTCTTAATCATCAATTTGGATTAGTGTTTAGGGGTGGCGGCTAATAATCATTTTTTATATAAAAAAATGTAATTCAGAACATGTTTTGCCCATATTTTCTTTTTTAGAAACGTTCACGTATTCTCCATGTATAAACTTGCATGTCTATTAGCCTGGACGAAAACTTTATTGATTGAATGATTGTATATGGTTGTGCTGATCGAATAAGTCACGACGGAAACATCGATTGAAAGCCTTTTTACTTATCGAGTTAACAAAATCCAGCTGACTAATGTAACACATAAAAGAAACTTTGATGGGAAAATATCATCTAATTAATTTTATATCGTGGGAATGCTCATGAGTTATTCCTAGTATTTCAACAAAATACAGTACGTTTATGTTAATATTGCTAATCATTCATTCAACTGACTAGATTAATTAATTTCTTGTTAGACCGATATACGTACCTTTACTTAAACGTCAATCAAAATATGCTTTGTACGTAGTATGTATGGGTAAGGTGACACATGGTAATATGATATGATACTAATTCGTTCTAAGTATGTATCATTTATGTTATTACAAATGGAAAAAGTAAAACTCCATTTTTCGCATACCATTTCGTGATATTTTTGCTTATTTTTCCTTGTGAAAGTTCTTATTGCAAGTTAATTTACTTAATTGATCGACAGTGATTTTAGTAATGAAATTAGTTTACATTGAAAGATAAGTTTAGAGAATGAGAGTTGAGGATTTCAATTTTATACTTGTTACAGAATGAAGATCAACACCAAATTAATTATAAAGAAACGACAAATAGGTATTTTAACACGGTGCTTGACTAATTCGGCAAGAAATATTCTCAATCAGTTGTATACATACAGCTCAATTACTTCTTCAGAATACTAATTTTATTATTTCTTTATTATTGATTTCTATGTTCTAACCAACAATTTGATTGATAAAAAAAATCTTATGATAAGGTATAATTTCGTTTGTTGACAATAATTCGTGGACCTCTTCTGTAATTGTCACAATTTGCAATATAATTAAAATTTTATGAGCTGAAAAAAATGAATATAAATTCAAACTTAAATTAGCTTTATTGTAACAAGTTCTCCAACATTATCCAAGCCTAATACACAACTCCTTTAATTTTCATGGCTTCTTCTAAGAATTACTACATGGCACCCTTTGCTAGTCTTTGCATGTTCTTACTTCTCTTGTCCTTCACCAACACGGCCAGTGCTCAACGAGGGCTATCTACGAACTTTTACCGTACTAGATGCCCTAATTTTGCAACCATCGTTCAATCTGCCGTTAGAAGTGCTGTCCGCAATGAGCAGCGCATGGGTGCTTCCTTGCTTCGCCTTCATTTCCACGACTGCTTTGTTGGTGTAAGTATTATCTTCATTTAATTTTTATGTTAAAATTCCTTCGAATTGAAGTAAATTAAAGTCGTCCTAACAAGTTGTGTTTTATTTGTACGTAATAATTAGGGATGTGATGCATCCGTTCTACTGGATGCCCAAGGTGGTGAGAAACAATCTGTTCACAACGTGGGATCTTTAAGAGGATTTGGAGTTATCGACACCATTAAACAACGACTTGAGGCCGCTTGTCCCGGTGTTGTTTCTTGCGCAGATATATTGTCACTTGCTGCTAAAGAATCTGTTGTTGCGGTGAGCTACTTATGCTTAATAATTAATCTAGGGTTTTTGCTCTAATATGCTGATAGACAATGGTAATTCGAACAAAAAAGTTACGTCCCACATTCTGCGTACTACTTAATTAGTATTAATATAGCTTGAAATATATATAAATATGGTTGACCAAGTACAAATATCAACTAATTGTAAAAACTGACACACAAATGATACACCAACCAACCGTGGAATGGAACAATAAAAATAAAAATTGTTGCGACGCTAGCTGATTTAGTTTGATTATTGTTTGATATAATATAATAGCTTGGCGGTCCAAGCTGGAATGTTGAATTTGGAAGAAGAGACTCAACTTCGAGACCAAGTGCAAGTGCTGCTGATGCTGAACTTCCCTTTGGCAGTGATAATGTTCCGAACCTCGTCTCCTTGTTCTCTCGCAAAGGTTTCTCCGTCCGAGAATTGGTTGCTCTTTCAGGTTTATTTTCTCAACCACTACAAGAATTTATATCTTTAACGACGATCTAATAACGACGGGTCAAAAACCCCGTCGTAAAAACCTTTTGGGACGGGGAAAACTACCAAACAAAGACGGGAAAAACCGTCGCAAATGTCTTTTACGACGGGTTAACGACGGGATTTTCCATTTACGACGGACGCCTTTTATGACGGGTTCGCGACAGGGAATCCCGTCGTTAATCAACGATTATAGGTCTTTCGCGACGGGATTTTCCGTCGTTAATGGTAGAATTTCTTGTAGTGAACCCTCTTGAATATCGACCGTCTGACTGATACATAAGTAAATTTTTGGTACGAAAAATCTTGCATGCACAAGGTTTACAATAAAATTATTAAACACTTTATCGGTTTTTTTTTATAACTTTTACTATGCTTTTATTAACTTTTATATTATTAAAAAAAAAGTATAGTATAAATATTTTAAATGTTAAATAGTTACCTATATACAAGTGATTTTAAAGTAATAATAATAATAAGTGGTTGCAATAATGATAATGAATTTATAATGTAACAATGTGTCGAAAATAATTCAACGGACTCTTAACATATCATTCAAAAAATAAATACATATAAAAAAAAAAATTCTTATCCTACGCTAGCAAACTAAATAGTCATCGTTTACGGCTGTGAAGTTATAATATTTAGTCACCACATAAATAAAAAAAAAAAAAATATATTTTGTAGTCATTATCATATAAGCATCAATAACAGCATCATTTTGTTTGATACTACATGAGAGTACTACGCACGAAAAAATAAGTGGTTCGTCGGTCGATAAGCTGTCATTCCGTATTGTTCTTGTCCAAAAAGATGTTGTGAGGCATCTCATATAGGAGGATTTTACCTATTTCTCAATCCGTACTAACGAACACACTATATTCTTTTGGTTAAAATAGGTGCTCACACTGTAGGGCAAGCTAGGTGCCTACGCTTCCGTGACCGTGCCCACAGAGAACAAAACATACTTCCCTCTTTCGCACAATTCTTACAAAGGATATGCCCTCTAAATGGCGGTGACAACAACCTTGGTCCTTTGGACGTTCGAAGCCCCAATGCCTTTAACAATGATTACTTTAGGGATTTGACAAATTTTCAAGGTCTCCTTCACTCAGATCAAGTACTATTCACTGGACGTGGATCCCAAACTGATGCTATAGTCCGACTCTACGCAAACAATCAGGGAGTTTTCTTCAATGATTTTGCTGCTGCTATGTTGAAGATGAGTAGGCTTCGTGTTCTAACTGGCCGTACCGGGACGATTCGAAGAAACTGTAGGCGTTAAGGCTGCTCCGATGGGGTCAATATTATTTTACCTTGATGGTTACATGATTATTGATTAATAATTTTATCTTTGTTTTTCGGTTGTGTTTGAAAGTAATTAATTATGTATTGAGTGTTGAGAAATAAGTTTATATTCATCAATTTATTTGCAAAATAGGGTATGAAAATAAAAGAATCAAAGTCAAAATTGTACTGAATTTGTAAGTGTTACGGTTTCAATATTCGGTTACTAATATTATATGCACGCGAAGATTTATACTCTCTCCGTAATTATTTATGCGTTACACTTGCCTTTTTCGATCGTATTTTATTTAAAAGATACACTTGTCATTTTTAGGAATTTATCAACCACACCATCTAATTAAATAATCTATCAAATGAATCTTATGTCCCACCACCCTATTAAACAAATAGTTTCACACACAAGACACTCATCTTCCTTCTGGGCAGCCACGTCATAAAGGTGTTGACTCACCATTTAGTGAGGGGACAGGTGGTAGTAGTACGTACTGATCAAGTTTTATCATCTGTCGGTTGGGTGGTGACTGGTAGTACACTACAAGAATTAGTAGCAACTAGGGCGACTTTTCAATAAAAAAAAGGCAACTCTGAAATCGTCCTAGTATAACCAATCAAACAAGGCAAATAGATGTTGCCGCTGTTGGCTCAAACAACGAGGGCGAAAATAGGTTCGCCCTTCTCTGAGAATAATAAACAGGGCGACTTTAGAAATTCGCCCTCCTTGATCAATTTATTACTCCCTCCGTCCCGGAATACTCGACCCGGTTTGACTGGCACAGAGTTTAAGGGACTTGAATTGACTTATTTAATTTAATAGGTAGTAGTTGATAGTGGGGTATTATTTTAATGTAGTTAGTGGGAAATGTGTGAAGGGGTGGGGTTGGGGAGAGTAGGGGTTGAATTTTTAATTATTTTTTGAATGGAGTAGGGGTAGGTGGGTTAATAGGGGTGGAGTGAGAAATAATATAATATTGTTAGAATATTTCCATTTTTAGAAACATGTCAAGTATTAAGGGACGACCCAATAAGGAAAACAGGTCAAGTATTCCGGGACGGAGGGAGTAAAAGAATAAAAATGGCCAAACTCCTTGAAACTTCAGAGCGATGCCAAACTTTCGTCGTCCTCAAGAATCCCAAAATGAAAATCCTCCCCATCTTCAATTTAGCTTTCTCTCTCCATAAATCTTCAATTAGTTTTCTCTTTCTTTTCCCTAAATATCCAATTTAACTTTTTCTCTCCCTCTCCATCTTCAATTTCTCTGGTCATACACCCTAATTTTATGCGTTTTGGTTGAGTTCATATGAAATTTGCTTGAGTTTGCCTGAAATTTTCTTCAGTTCACCTGGACTTTTCTCAGTTCGCCTGAAATTTTCTTGAGTTCGCCTGAAATTTGGTTCAATTGCACATATTTTCTCATATCCGAAGTTCGTCTGGTATCATATTTTCTCAACTTCTTCTTCTTTGCGTTTTTTAGCTGGCATTTGAATTACTCGTTCAACATTATTTATCATCTCAGGTTACTGTATTTTAGTGATATATAAGATTCTTATTTTTGCTTAATTAATGTTAATTTTCATTTAAATTGTAATTGATTTGTAAATTAAGCAACTGATTTGTAATTCGTATTATTTAGAATCAGCGATGTTTGTGGCTTTGCATGTTCTTTTAATGTTTGTGAATTATTGATATATATGGAACCACAATTTGTTAATTAGACTCAATATATGTTCGTCTATATAATTTGTTGAGTGTATTGAAAACTCAGTACTAAAATTCCTGTTAATTTGCTGTTTTTGGTTAATTATTTAAGGTTTTTCGGTTTTTATGTTCTATAATTTGATAATCTAAGCTTCTTGTGATTCAATCATTGCAATTTATTAATGTTATTATATTAATTTGATTCAATCATCAACACTTGACTATTTATCTTCAAAATCTTCTCTTGAACTACTCTTGCCATTGGTAGGGAGACTGTTATAATGAAATTTGTCTTTCAGCTCACTATACTAGTTTAACTATCGGATAGATGACACAACTGTTACGTAGGAGGATCCTGCAAAGGCTTTAAATATCATCAGTACTTATAGGTGCACAGTTTGCCAATGTAAGCTCTTGCTTCTCGGCTCCATTTCTATTGTCTTGCTGAATTCTCTTATATCTGCTTAGGACATGATTCTCCTAGAGATGTTTGAAAAGCTTATCCTCAAGAACTTCCGTGAGTAAAGGACTTATTCTAATATATATAGCGACTGTCAACACTTTATCAATCTGCTCATTTGTCCCCTGATCCTTTTCTTCAGAGTTCTATGTAGTTACCCTTTACTAGTATTATTTCAAGGATCATCTTCACAAGAGCAGTGTCCCTATTTTGGCCCTTGCTGGTGACCAAGACTTAATCTGTGCTCCTAAAGCTATATACGGTATAATATACAATACTTCTTACTCGTACCACATATTTGAATCTCTTGTAGTATAATGCTTTTATCCCTAAAGCTCAATTTTCATGTTATTTCAATATGATGTACTAGAAACCGTCAAGGTGATCCCTGGATGGCTATATCTAAGCTGAGTGACTTTTGGCTTCCGGTTAATAACCTAGTGAAAATGAAAGGAGTACCTATACTACGACAACTACAATTGGGAATTTATGGGTAAGTCCTTTTTCCTGGTGCTGTAAGTCCATTGAGTGTAACAAGTAGCTTTGCAGTTTATAATTAGCCTTATGGCACTTAATGCAAGTGGAGTTTCTTTGGTCTAACTATTAAGAAAGCATTGACCAAGAAATTTGCCTGCATTTTTTTCTAAATTTTTTTTCAAGATTGGATGTACACACTCTTCCAATATTAATAGTGTGTTTATCTCCTAAAATGCCTAGTGATTTCTTTGATTTTCAACTTGCAACTGCTGAATGTTTAGATCCTTGAAATAGGATTAGTTTCTTTCTGGGATTTCGTGCTTATAGCTTAGGGTAGAGACGAGCATGCATATTTATGAGTTCATCTAACATGATTGTTGTTGACTCATAATTATTGTTGTAGTAGTTTTGTGTACTATAAACATTGCTTTAATGGGATGATGGTATTGACTAAATATTCCCACTCAATAGATAAGTAGTACTAACCTATTAGCTCAAATGGAAGAGCATTGTGCAAATGCGCAAAGATTTGGGTTCGAATCCCATATAGGTTAATTTGTTTGATATTTTTGGCTAACATTTAAAAAAAAATAGAAATGAAAAAGAAAAATAGAACAAGGAGGGCGCAAAACTAAATAGTCTTCCTTGATTTAATCTAAGAGGGCGAAAGAGACTGCCTTTCTTGATTCTAGTCAAGGAGGGCGAAAAAACAAAGTGCCTTACTTGAAATAATCAAACAGGGCGAAAAATGTTGTCCTCTCTGATTTCAATCAAAGAGGGCGAAAAATATTGCCCTCGTTGATTGAAATCAAAGAGGGCAAAAAATATTGATTGCCCTGCTAAGCTAATACAACGAGCCTAACAGGGCGATGGGAGGGCGATTTTTAAATCGCCCTATTAGCCTAAGAGGACGATATATACATCAAAGAGGGCGATATTTTTCGCCCTCTTTGATCTTTTATGTTGTAGTGGTAGTAGGCCTGGTTATTGGACGGATCGGGGCGGGTCAGGGAGGGTCAATATAGGGGCGGGTCAATAGCGGGTCATATAAATATGTTAATTGACAGGGTCAGGGTCAGGGCTAAGAGGGTCAGGGTCGGGTCAAGGTCAAGACAAAAATTAAAAGGGTCTTAAACGGGCTATTTTATTGGGAGATACGTTAAATTCATAGATGGAATGTTGATGGAACATGCTCTAGCCTCCTTCCCATGAAAGAATGCTCCCTTACAAACAAAACAAAAAAAAAACTCTAACAAAATACCAACATTTTATCTCCTTCCCCGATCTAAAATCTCTCCTCCTTGATTTCTCACTCCTTATTTTCCCCCAATTCAATTTCATCCTCAAACCCAAATTCAATCAATCATTCAATCGTGATACTTTCCTTCTCAATTAAATCGATTGAAAATGATCGTATGTTAGCATCCTCAACAAATCGTCACCGGTGGCGGTGTGGATTCAGAATAATTCGATATGGGAACAATGACGAGTGTTATCGATCTGATTTTTTGCTCCTCTTCTCACCTCAAGATTTCAAAAGTCGACACAACTCTTGAATATTGATGGAAGAATGTTGCTCCTGTCATTGTTGATTAATTTTTAGTGTTTTAAATCAGGAGAGAGAAATTAGTTTAAGGAGATGAAGGATTGAAGGTGTCTGGTTTCTTTTTCGACAATCATAACTCATAAGGTGTTTGACTGTTTGTTATTGACCCTTATTAACCCTTATTATTTTTCAGAAAATTATTGAGCTTTTAATAGAAGCCCTATAAGAGCCCTATAACTTATGACCCTATAAATACCCTGTCCATTAAGAATAAAAGGGTCAAAGCACTTTTAAAATTGGTCCGACCCTGCTGCCCGTTGGACTACCCTGTCCAATAACCAGGCCTAAGTGGTAGTGACGATGTTGTTATGTGTGCCTCGAATCCTCCTTAAAGGATGTTAGGTTGTTATAGTGGAAATTACGTCAAATGGACATATCTAATGATATACTCATTAGTTTGAGTTGATTCAAGTTGGAGGTGAAATCTAGGTTCAATAGTTTTTCAACGCATGGTCATAAGCCCATTTTGGATGAGAAATGAGGGAGTTATGAATATTTTAAGAGAAGTTGTCATGAAGCAAGGGAGGTTCAGCCGAACTTGTTTGAGGTTCGACCAAACCTGCTGGAAGTTCGTCCGAACCTTTTGATGGTTCGACCGAACATGAAAATAGTCATTAGCATGGAGATTTTGGAGGTTCGACCGAACCTGTTTCAGGTTCAGCCAAACCTGTTGGAAGTTCGCCCGAACCCTTTGATGGTTCGACCGAACAAGAAAAGAATCAGTAGCTTGGAGATTCGGCCGAACTTGGGTTTGGTTCGGCCAAACGTGACCTTGGTTCGGCCAAACATGTTATAGGTTCGACCGTACCCTACGGGTGAACTTTTTTCTTCCCCGCAAGCTTCAATGAGCGTGGCCTTTTCTTGTCCCTTGGATTGTTTTGATGTCTAACACTATAAATACCAAAAGTAATGAGATTTTCAAATCAAAAGAGAGAGAAACACAAGTGAGGTTGAAACCCTTGATCTAAGCATACGTCGAATTCTCTTTTCTTCGCCTTTGAGAATTCCTCTTTGTAATCCTTTATCCATTAAAGAGTAATACAAGCTTCAAACCCTCCCCCATGGTGGATGTAGCTCATTGAAAAGTGAACTACCTTAAATCTTTGTGTATTTTTTCTAATTTATTTCTTTCTTTCTTCTCATTATTCCAATATCAAATTGTCATAAAAATCAACTTTCAATCCCAAAAGGGTCATTTATTCATAACAGATGTCCCTCAAGCAAGAAAGTTGAGAGCCTTCTCTAGACAACTTCCTACTATGTACGTAGTATATATTTATTATCTGGCAAATTTGCCAAAAAGGACCTTTTATAACTCAAATTTTGCGAGAAAGGACCTTATATAATATTTTCTGTGAAAACACACCTTTAAGTTTTTTTTTTTTTGCGAGAAAGGACCTAAGGGAAGTTTCCGGCATTGACTGAGTTTTTCCGGCCATTAACTTGCACGTGAGCAGCACGTGTGGCTTACGTTGGCTAAAGACAACGATTTTCCCGACTCTTGAATTTTCAAACTTGATTTTATTTCGTTTTTTTTAACTTTAGGTTTTAAAGCTTAAAATTTTGGAGGAAATTGGGTGTAATTAGCAAAATAATGTCACACGTGCTTCTCACGTGCAAGTCAATGGCCGGTAAAGCTAAGTCAATGCCGGAAATTTACTTTTGGTTGTCTTTCGCAAAAAAAAAAATACATTAATGTGTGATTTCACATTTTTTTTATATAAGGTCCTTTCTCGCAAAAAAAATTTACATTAAGGTGTTATTTCACAAAAAAAATTATATAAGGTCCTTTCTCGCAAAATTTGGATTATAAAAGGTACTTTTTAACAAATTTGCCTTATTATCTTATCACAAGATTAATCTCTTGACCGGTTCAATCAAGAAGCATTCTTACTCCTATTGCATAGCTAGAGTACGGTGAATTACTTGGCAATTACTATTATTTGATTTTTTGATGATAATATTAACCTACAATTTGATAAATCTATTGGTTTACTATCATATCCATGGGCAGAATTAGGAGGGTTGGCGGGGTCCTTGGTCCCTTTGATATGTTTAAAAATTAAACATGCATTAGAAAACGGTCTTACGTGGCTCAAGTGATAATTTTACCTTAAAAGTTAGAATTAAGTTATTCAAGGTACAAGGTTCAAATCTTGCCTCCTTTACTTCTATACTTGTTTTACCGATTTTATTTTTATTCTTCATTGTTATAAAAATCGTAATTAAGTTTTGACCTCTATGTATAATTTTTGGTTCCGCTTTTGATCCTATCTAACTATAAATTGACGATTTTTTTTTTTGGAAAAATATATCGTGTGATAAGGAAATGTAAGATTGTTTAAGACCATAGACAATGTGAAGTAGAAACAAAATAAATATAGTATGTAGACCTCTTCTTTAGTTTTCAATTTGCAAAATAATTAAATATTTTCTCAAGAAGAAAATTAATTAACATACGAAGTATATATGATCCAAAGTAGAGCATCTGAATTTGTAATAAACTTTCCTTCATCATTCCTAACAATCATGACACCTTTCTCTAGTATTAGCATGTTCTTGCTACTCTTATCCTTTACCACCACATCCAATGCTCAGCTAGGTCTATCTACAGACTTTTACGGTACAACATGCCCTGATTTCGAAACAGTTGTTAAAATCATCGTTGGTAATGTCGTCTCCAGTGAGCCTCGCATGGGTGCTTCCTTGCTTCGTCTTCATTTCCATGATTGCTTTGTTGGCGTAAGTTATTAATCTTATTTTCATATATGCTATATAAGCTTGTACTACTAACTAGGTATTCGATCCGTTTTGTAATTCCTCACTCCCCCCATTTTTTAAATATTGTATCATGGTTGACTTTACGTTTACTAAACATACTTTAACTCTTAATATCTCGAATTCTGTATAAGTAAAATTTATAAAAAGTTGATATTTAGAAAATACATATCGATACGAATGTAACAAGATCCTACATGACTACAATTTTTCTGATCAAAGATGACCAAAGTCTAGTATAAATAGAGTAAAAAATAAGATAGTATGATATTTATGGAATCGAGGAAATATAAGCTAAAGTTATTTTTTTTTATTATTTTTTTTTTTGGTGAAAATGAGTGACTTAATTACTTAAATACTTAAAGGTGCGCATACATAACAAGTTTTCAGCTAACTCCACTCCTTGTGGAGGCACTAGTGGAAAAAGGGTCATTTGCATCGCACTTTTAAGCATATTTGCGTCGCACATCGTGCGTGGCAAAAGCTCTCGACGCAAATGACTAAAAGTCATTTGCGTCGCACATTTGTGCGACGCAAATAACTTTTCAGGCACCATGTTGAAAAGTCATTTGCCACGCACATTAGCTAAATGTGCGACGCAAATAAGAGTCATTTGCATCGCACATTTAGCTAATGTGCGTGGCAAATGACTTTTCAGGCACCATGTTGAAAAGTTATTTGCCACGCACATTAGCTAAATGTGCGACGCAAATGACTTTTAGGCGCCAAAAAAAAAGTCATTTGCCACGCAAATTAGTTTAATGTGCGACGCAAATGACAATTTTAGCGCCAAAAAATTATAGTCATTTGCCTCGCACATTGAGCTAACGTGCGTTGCAAATGACTTTTTTTTTTTTTTTTAAATTCGTTTTTTAATATTTTAGTTGGAAATTCCGACATGATCGTCTTTGAAATTAGACGCTTCATTCCCAATACCGGGAATACATTTATAAATAATACCTGTCACAAAAGTTTACAACGTAATTAACGTTCCCAATAAAAGGCAATTAAATTCGTCATAGATCGATCAACCAACATGTTACAACAAACATAAAATTATTACAACAAAGGTACGTAGCTAGCTAGAGATCAAGTTCATATTACAAATTAAGCTAAAAATTCGACATTGTTCATGAAGTAATCTGCCCAAAAATCTTTCACCTCATTAATCTCCTCCGGTGAATAAGGCAATGTTCTTGAAAAATCCTAAAAAAGTGTAAATAATTCAATTTATCAACGATCGATCAATATAATAGTTTTGTGTACTTCAATTTATTATAAAAAGTACGTAGTTTATGAGAACATACCTTAGTAAGATCTTGACTATTACCATGATTCATTATTATGTCGTACATAAAACGCATGACGTAGTAGCCACAATCTAGTGATCCCGGTTGTTGAGACACTAAATGCATTAAAATAAATAACACAAGTAAAATTTCTATCACATTGTATGTTATAATTTTGAAAAACTTACTTCTTAGGTAAATAATAAACTAATTATACCTGTGCTGGAATCCATGTGAATTTAGTTCCCTTAGATTGTCCACCTAGTCTCTTGTAACTCCGAAAAGCACTACACATTCGATAAAATATGCAATTATATATACTTTGTTTACACATGTAAATGCAAAGAATATTTTACATGTAAGTGCAATTCTATACTTTGTTTACACATGTAAATGCAATTATATACGTAGTAGCCACATTTAAGGCTAATTGAGTCGTTCTAGGTCATTTTTAGGCAAAAATGATGTTTTCGAACCCAACTTTGAACTAAAGAACCTAAGGAATGTTTTCAAACTTATTACACGTCTCATATGCATAGTTATAACTTTCTAAGGCTCTTTACAATCTATTATTTCACATTTAAGGCTAATTGGGTCGTTCTAGGTCATTTTTAGGCAAAAATGATGTTTTCGAACCCAACTTTGAACCAAAGAACCTAAGGAATGTTTTCAAACTTATTACACGTCTCATATGCATAGTTATAACTTTCTAAGGCCCTTTACAATCTATTATTTCACATTTAAGGCTAATTGAGTCGTTCTAGGTCATTTTTAGGCAAAAATGATGTTTTCGAACCCAACTTTGAACTAAAGAACCTAAGGAATATTTTCAAACTTATTCTACGTTTAATATGCTTATTTACAACTTTCTAAGGCCCTTTACAATCTATTATTTCACATTTAAGGCTAATTGGGTCGTTCTAGGTCATTTTTAGGCAAAAATGATGTTTTCGAACCCAACTTTGAACCAAAGAACCTAAGGAATGTTTTCAAACTTATTCTACGTTTAATATGCTTATTTACAACTTTCTAAGGCTCTTTACAATCTATTATTTCACATTTAAGGCTAATTGGGTCGTTCTAGGTCATTTTTAGGCAAAAATGATGTTTTCGAACCCAACTTTGAACTAAAGAACCTAAGGAATGTTTTCAAACTTATTACATGTCTCATATGCATAGTTATAACTTTCTAAGGATCTTTACAATCTATTATTTCACATTTAAGGCTAATTGGGTCGTTCTAGGTCATTTTTAGGCAAAAATGATGTTTTCGAACCCAACTTTGAACCAAAGAACCTAAGGAATGTTTTCAAACTTATTATACGTTTAATATGCTTATTTACAACTTTCTAAGGCTCGTACTAATCTATGATTTCACATTTAAGGCTAATTGGGTCGTTCTAGGTCATTTTTAGGCAAAAATGATGTTTTCGAACCCAACTTTGAACCAAAGAACCTAAGGAATGTTTTCAAACTTATTCACTTTTAATATGCTTATTTACAACTTTCTAAGGCTCTTTACAATCTATTATTTCACATTTAAGGCTAATTGGGTCGTTCTAGGTCATTTTTAGGCAAAAATGATGTTTTCGAACCCAACTTTGAACTAAAGAACCTAAGGAATGTTTTCAAACTTATTACACGTCTCATATGCATAGTTATAACTTTCTAAGGCTCTTTACAATCTATTATTTCACATTTAAGGCTAATTGGGTCGTTCTAGGTCATTTTTAGGCAAAAATGACGTTTTCGAACCCAACTTTTAACTAAAGAACCTAAGGAATGTTTTCAAACTTATTACATGTCTCATATGCATAGTTATAACTTTCTAAGCCTCGTACTAATCTATTATTCCACATTTAAGGGTAATTGGGTCGTTATAGTACATATTTAGGCAAAAATGACGTTTTCGAACCCAACTTTTAACTAATCTACAAATTAACTTGGTGAAAAAAATAGTTGCCAAAATAGTACCTATCTCACTATTTCTCTTTTTCAACATAAAATCCTTCATCATGATCTCGGCGCGTATAACTGATGTCAACATCGTCAATCATTTGAGGGATATGCCAAGAGGAAGGTGGAATCTCATTAAACTGCTCATCATACTGTTCTTCATCATCTACATCCTCAACGCCAAGTATTCTTCTTTTGCCTTCCAGAACAACTGACCAACTACGATCGGCAGGGTCAACCATGTAAAAGATTTGTTTTGCCTGTGATGCTAATATGAAAGGATCTGCAAGATGCCCAACTCGACTAAAGTTTACAAGTGTCAGGTACCCATGTTCATCCTTTTTGACACCGCGACTAATATCAACCCACTTGCACCGGAATAGAGGAATCTTAAAATACTTATATTCCAACTCTAATATTTCTTCAATGACTCCATAGTAAGAGTTCGTCTTATCTACAAGTGTTCTATCTTTTACACTAGCATACTCTGAAGACAAACATATTGCCGTAACACCACTATTTTGCATCGTCGTTTTGTCATCTTGTCGCTTCGTGTAAAAAGAATAGCCATTGATGTCGTACCCCTCATAAGATATGACTTGACATTTAGGACCATATGCCAACCATCTCACCATGTCAGATACCTCATTAGGCGTGTCGGAAAATTGATCCATCACTTGACGCTTGAACCATGTGAGGAATGAACGATTATGCTCTTTTATCAGTTGAGGACCATTTTTTGAAGGATATTGCTCTCTAAGAAAGTTCATGTGCTCAGCCACGTATGGATGGACTTCACTAAGACTTTGCACCACAAACAGCTCAACCTTACACATCATTTCAGAACCGATTGATATCCTTTTCTTGCCAATTGTACCTTGACCCCCAAGTCTCCCATCATGTCTAGACTTTGGTACTCCGACTTCTTTCAAACGTGCCATATATTGAGAAACCCATGCAGCAACTTCCTCCGCGACGGTTCGTTGGACAATACTAGCTTCAGGTTTGGCCGGATTCATCACTCTATCTTTCAAGGTACCCATTTCCCGTTCAAAGGGATACATGTACCTCATACAAACTGGCCCACAAAGCTTAATTTCACGAACAAGATGAATAATCAAATGAGGCATCATGTCAAAGAATGATGGCGGAAAATACTTTTCAAACCGACACATGGTCTCAAGTACATCGGCCTGCAAATCATCCAGTATTGTTGGATTGATCACCTTGCTACAAATTGTGTTGAAAAAGAAACACAATCTTGTAATGGTATACCTCACTTGTGGCGGCAATATCCCTCGAATTGCAACCGGCAGCAATTGTTGCATCAACACGTGACAATCATGAGATTTCATTCCAACTAATTTCAAGTCAGACATGGACACAAGTCTACGAAAATTTGAAGAGTAACCGGCAGGGACCTTTAAGCCATGAAAAGACTCACAAAAGCTAACTTTCTCCTTTTTAGACAAGGTGAAACAAGCTGGGGGAAGGTACCAGCGTTTTCCCCTTTCTTGAGGTGCCAACTCGGAGCGACCCATAGCAGCCATATCTTGTCTAACTTTAGGCCCATCCTTCGTTTTCCCTTGCATATTCAACAATGTCCCAACAATGGCATCACAAACATTTTTCTCAATATGCATTACATCCAAACAATGCCTAACTTCCAAATCTCTCCAATATGGGAGATCCCAAAAGATAGACCTCTTCTTGTAACCACCACTTGGCTGACCTTTATAAGGCTTACCAAACTCTGTCTCAATGTCTTTAACCCGTTCATAAACCTCACACGCACATAAGGGGGAAGGAGCTTCTCTCATCTCCAATTCTCCATTAAAAGCTTCCTTCTCTTTTCGAAATGGGTGATCTTCAGGAAGATACATCCGGTAATCCATGTACACATCTTTCCCACAAAATTTTAGGCGCCTCGAGACCAAATCATCATGACAAACTGGACATGCCTTCTTTCCCTTTACAGAATACCCTGACAAATTTCCATAAGTCGGGAAATCATTTATCGTACAAAAAATCATGGCACGTAAAGTGAAATTGGTTTTGGTGTATGCATCAAACATCAACACCCCTTCATCCCACAACAATTTCAAATCTTCAATGAGTGGCTCTAGATACACATCTATGTCATTTCCGGGTTTTTTAGGCCCAGAGATTAAGAGCGACAACATGATGTATCTACGCTTCATGCATAACCAAGGAGGCAAATTGTATATGGTGAGAAGAACCGGCCAAGTGCTATATTGGGTACTAAGTGTCCCAAATGGGTTCATTCCATCCGTGCAAAGACCAAGCCTGAGATTCCGAACTTCTTCCCTAAAGACCTTGTACTTTCGATCAATGTTCCTCCATTGTGGAGAATCAGCAGGATGCCTCATTAACCCATCTTTCTTCCTCCCTTCGGCATGCCACCTCAAGAGTTTTGCAGTTTTCTCTTCTGAGAAAAGGCGCTTAAATCTTGGTATAATTGGAAGATACCAAAGCACCTTAGCCGGAGAAGGTTTCTTCTTAGTAAATGTTGCATCATTCTCCACGATCTTGTAACGGGACAATCCGCATCTTGGACACTCATGCAGATTTGCATACTGCTTTCGATACAACACGCAATCATTTGGACACGCGTGTATCTTCTCATAATCCATACCCAAAGGACACATAAGCTTCTGGGCCTCATAGTTAGACCTTGGAAGTTTGTTTCCTTCAGGAAGATTACCAGACGTGGCCTCCAAAAACTGTGAAAAACTCTTGTTGGTCCAACCGTTTTCCACCTTTAAGTTGAAATATTCGATGACGGCACCAAGTACAGTTTGTGTAGAACCAGGATATAACGGTGTTGCGGAAGCTTTGATTATACTATCATACATATGGGGACGCTCAACGAAATGATGGTCTTCCACATCATGCATCATATCATCTATCCTATCTTTCTCCTCTTCTTCCTCACTTTCAACACCAATATCATCCTCAATTTCATTATCATCACCATTATCACAATGATTATGCTGACTCGAGCTCGGCATACTAGAACTTGCCCCATGATCTATGCTCTCACCATGCCATGTCCATGTCGTGTAGTTACCCTTAAAACCGCGACGAACTATGTGATCAACAATATCATCAATATCCCGATACCCCCTTGAATTATTGCAATCACAACAAGGACACAGAATTAAACTTGATTCATGTTCTGATTGATGTTTCAAGGCAACCTTAATGAACTCTTGAATCCCTTGTAAGAACCTTGTAGAAAATCGTTTACTACCATACATCCAACTCCGATCCATTTTCAACCACTAAAGATAAAACAATATGACCAAATTTTGTCAAAGGTTAGAATATAAACTAGGCTATTCATATCATTATAAATCCATGGCTTCCAACAAAACCTACCATAACTAATAACAAGTTCCCATAGTACAATTCATTTCACATCACAAATTCACAAACCCGAATTTTGTAGCAAGCCCAAAACATCATTTCATCATCTAAATTCATTTCATAACCTACCCAAACCATCTCATAAACCTACACAAACCCAAAAATTCATTTCATAACCTTAATTCAATAAAACCTAAATGTAATAAACAAATAAATTGAATAAAACCAACTATTATAATAACCTATTACAATTCATCAAAAACTACAATTAAAATTCAACAAAACCTAAATCTTAAATGTGCACAATTAAAATTCAATTAAATAATATCCACAATCATAATATATTCAATCTTAAAATTCAACTAAAATGTACAATTAAAATTCAATCAAAATATCCAGAATTATAATTAAAATGCACAATTAAAATTCAATTAAAATTCAACTAAATAATATCAAGATTAAAATTCAATCTTAAATGTAAATAATACCTAATTAATTATTGAAGAGAGGAGAGACAACACATGGGGCGGCGGCTGTGAGCAGGGGACGGCGTGTAGGGGGCGGTGGTAGTAAGGGAAGTGCGCAGGGGCGGTTGTGAGCCGCGACGGGTGTGAGAGCAATTGCGGGTGAGCTGCGGCGACACTGTGCAGGGGGCGACAGATGTGAGAGCAAGTGCAGGCGAGGGAAACGGCGGGTGAAGACCAATTCCTTGGCCGTGGGCAGCGGCGCCGGTGAAGTGAATTGTAGCAATGTTGTTTGTTTCGTTTGGTGGGAGTGAATTGAAGCACGGTTGTTGTTTGTCGCAAAACCTAAGTCAGGATGAAAAGTTGAAAGGAATAAGCGTGAGCGGGAAATTGGGGGAAAAAAAAAAATCCAGTGCGTCGCAGATTTACAAATCAGCGTGGCAAATGACTCTAGGAGCATCCTAGAGTCATTTGCGTCGCAGATTAGTAAATCTGCGATGCACTTGATTTACTCATTTGCGTCGCAACTTTGCTAAACTGCGACGCAAATGACTCTGGCGGGCATCCTAGAGTTATTTGCTTCGCAGTTTAGCAAAGCTGCGACGCAAATGAGTATATTTTATGCTAAAATTTGTTATTTGCGTCACATGTTCAGAATGGCGTGGCAAATGCGGGGATGCAAATAAGCCTTTTTCCACTAGTGAGGTCAAAATACAGGCACATATCGCCCAATTACTTTGAAGCAAGCATGCTCCCAAAAAATTAGTATCATTGTTTGTTGAGATATCAGTAGCTAAACAGGGGGGGGGGGTTCTAAATCACTGTCTTGGTTCCTTGCCACGTAATCCGCTTCCATGATGTGCTCCCTTCTTCTGAATTTCACCGAGAGGCTCCCGTGGATTCTTTGCAACTCCCTGCATTTAGCATACAGGTTAGACATCCAAGACGTTGGAGGGTTGTCATTGTTTAGATGTTCTACTGCTGATTTGCAATATGTGAATATAGTAACATTCTGCCATGTTTTGTTGATGACCCATGAGCTAGCTATAAGGATAGATTGAGTTTCTGCAGCAGCAGCTGATGTAGTGGTGAAGGTGCCAGCTATTCCAGCCATGAATGTGTGGTCTTCATTCCTGCAAATTACTGCATAGGAGGCAAGGAGAGTGGAGGAACAGAAAGATGCATCGCATTTAACAAAGTAATTTGAAGGACTAGGGGAATCCACACTGGTTTAATCTGTTGTGCTCCTTTACTCTCTATATTTCCATGCTCTTTAGCTAACCATAAAGTTTGATGGCACCAAGATTCAATATTTTTATTTTCTTTTTGAAAAATCCATAAGTTTCTTTTGTTCCATATTCTCCAAAGGCAAAAGATGAACGCTGTTTGGCTTGTGGTGTTCAAAATCTGGGATAAATCAGTATCATTCAGATTATCTAAGAACCAATAGTGGAGATGGTTAAACTTGGGTTGAAACTCAGTATTACTCCAAAATTCAGTAGCTCTAGGGCAGTGCAAGAACAAGTGTACCATGTCTTCTTGGGTATTAGGACAAAACTGGCAATTTCCATTAGGGATAATCTGTCTACTGGATAGATGGGATGCAGTTGGGAGTCTTCCCCAAAGAATAAGCCAAAGAAATACTTTCAGTTTAGGGGGGCATCTAGCTTTCCAAATGCAGCTCCATTTTTCACTTGAGTTTGTGTCAGGGAACTGAGTGTTCCAAATGGTGTTATAAGCTGTTTTTGAGTCAAAGTGGAGCCCTTTTGAGAGAGAGCAGAAGGGGGCATCCTTACCAAATTGAGGGATGGGAATAGCTTGAATCCATTGGATTAGATCAGTGGGGAGGGTGAAGGAAATACAGCTTAAGTCCCAGTGGCCATCCCTCCTAATGTCACTAACAGTGTAGGCAAATTCTTCTCTGGTTAGAGGTCCTTGTATTATAGATCTAAGGGAATCTTTTCCTGTCCAGTTATCTAACCAGAGGTTTATCTGGGTTTCATCCCCTATACACCAAGCAGTGAGGTTCTTGTACATGTCCCACCCCTTTCCAACATTTTGCCAAATATGAGACCCTTTTGACAAGGGGGCAGGATAAGGTCTATTGTCAACATACTTTTCCTTAACTAGGCTACTGGCTAAGTTTTTTCCTGTGTTGAATTTCCAGCAGAGTTTAGTCATTAACATTTTATTCATTATTACAGCTGATCTAACACTAAGACCTCCTACTTCTAAAGGTCCACGGGCTTTGAGCCAAGCTACAAGGTGGATTTTCTTCTTCTGAGGTTCTGAATCCCATAGGAAATTTGCACAAGTTTGGTCAATATTCTGAAGGGTTTTCTTTGGTAAGTACAGAACTTTCATAGAGTAATTGGCTATGGTAGTCAGGGTGGACTTTATAAGGACTAACCTACCAGCTTTGCTAAAACATTTAGCCTTCCAGGAGGCCAATTTGTTTTTGATTTTTCTGCAAATGTCAAGAGTTTGGTTCTTGGTTGGCCTTTTGTCTGTCAAGGGAAACCCTAGATATGTTCCTAAATCAGGGCTTGGTTGGACCTCAAGAGTATTACAGAAAAGGTCTTTCTGATTCTGGGGAGTGTGTTTGGAAAAATAGATCTTGCTCTTAGAGTTATTCATCTTTTGGCCAGAGCAGCCCCAGAAGTTCCTAAGAACATCCTTCATACCATTGAGAGTTTCGGCAGAAGTATCTCCAAACAGAAGCAGATCATCTGCAAACATCAAATGGGTGATGGGGATGTCATTTCTCTTCAAGTAGAAGGGTTTCCAATTTTCCTTAGAGGAAGCCTCACTAATCATATCAGCTAAGTACTCCATACAGATAATGAAAACATATGGGGATATTGGGTCTCCTTGTCTGATTCCTCTAGTGGTTTTAAAGGAGTGGGAGGGCTTTCCATTCACAATGATAGATGTGGCAGGAGAGGCAATGCAGTTAAGAATAAGGTCTGTGGAATTCCTATCAAAACCTTTCCTTGCTAAGCAAAACTTAATGAAGTTCCACTCCAGCCTATCATAAGCCTTTTCAAGATCTATCTTAAAAGCAAACCACCCAAATTTCCCTTTTTTGGTTTTCATGGAGTGTAATATTTCAGAAGCTGCAATGTAGTTAACTTCACAGCCCCTTCCAGGGAGGAAACTGTTCTAATTTGGAGAGATAATGTCTTTCAAAAGGGGTCTGATCCTGTTGACTAATATTTTAGACACTATTTTATAGCTGGAATTACACAGGCTTATGGGTCTAAATTGCTTAATGGTTTCTGGGAGGGCAGTCTTGGGTATAATGCAGATAGTGGTATCATTAATGGACTGAGGGAAGGACTTTGTCTGAAGTACTTTATCCACATAGTTATACAGATCTTTCCACAATGCACCCCAGTGTTGTTGGTAGAAGTGTGCATGAAGGCCATCTATACCTGGAGCCTTAAGGGGACCTAGCTCAAACATAGCTCTCCCAATTTCTTCAATATTAGTGGCATGGTCAATACTGATCTCATTAGAGTAGTGGTGGCTTTCACATGGGGAAATGGTCTGTTCAGAGGTGAAGAGTGTGGTAAAGTAGTTAACAATATGAGGCACTAATTCTTTTCCTTGGATATCCTGACCCACTTCTGACCCTAAGGCTAGTGATTTTATTCCTTCTTCTTCTTATAATGACAGACTTCTGGAAAAAGCTAGTATTTTTGTCCCTACTCTCAATCCAACTAGTTCTAGCCCTAGCCATCCAGAAGGCTTCCTCTTGCTCATAAATGAGACCTAGCTCATTTGAGAGGTCCTCATTTAGGTCCAAGAGGTGCTTATTGGTTGGCCTGTGTTCTAGAGCTCGTTGGATACCCATGATTCTAGCACACAAGACTTTCCTTTTTTTGAAAATGTTTCCTATGTTGTCCTTAACCCAAGAAGACATGGTTTTGGAGATATTATTGAGTTTATTGACCAAGTCAGAATTATCAGCATTTAGATTCTCATCCACCATGGTTGAGAAACCTGGTTCAGCATACCATAAAGGTTCCATTTTAAACACATTTTGATGAACATGATTTTGCAAACCAATTTTTTCCGTTATCAGTTTGATTGGATTATGGTCAGAAGCTTCTCTAGGCAATGTAGTTACAGTAGAGTTAGGAAACAGATTAAGCCAGTGCATATTTATCCAAGCCCTATCAAGTCTTTGGTAAATGGGTTTATCTTTCTGTTTATTAAACCATGTAAACCTGCTACCCACACAGCCACCATCAACTAACCCACATTCATTCATGGCATCAGAAAATCTATCTGCCCTATGTTGTTTGATCAAATTTCCACCCAACTTCTCTGATTGACAAGTAACTTTATTAAAATCCCCCATTACTACCCAGGGAATTGTTATTTGTTTAGACATGTCTATTAGGTCATGCCAAGTTTCTAATATACTTTTATACTTAGTACTAGCATACACAGCAGACAAGCAGAAATTAAAAGGGGGGGAAGTGTTTACCTCCACAATACCATGAATAGTGTGTAGATCCCTTCCAATCATCTGAAAGTTGATGAAGTCAGGGTTCCACATAACTATGATCCCACCAGAGAGAACATAGGGTTCAGCTAGCACATACTTCTCGAAGGGGGTTTTCTTCATGATTCTTGCAGTGTTTTTGGGGCTGGTTTTGGTTTTAGTTAATATTAGGATTTGGGGGAGGTGCTCCTTGAAGAGGTGGCGGATATTTGATTGGAATCCCCGGCGGGCAATTCCTCTGCAGTGAAGTGATAAATCCAAGGAAATTTTTACTTCTTCCAAGGAAATCCATATTTTTTCAAAGATGATTTCCTTGGAAGAAGTGAATTATTCCTTGGATTTATCATTTCCCCAACTATTATCATGGGGTCAGGTATTTTTCGAGTTCTGGAGAACTCCTTGAACTTCCTGTTGGTCAGAGGATCTATCTTGTGTATAAACTCGTTGTTCCTCCTGCTCCATAGGATCTCCTTCCTTGCCATGAATTCCAGTTCCATCTTGCAGTCCCCTTCTTCCACCTCCTTTACTGTTATCACTTTGATTTCCACTTGGTTGAACTTTTCCGTTGTCGCAAGTACCATCAGTGCATTTGTTGTCTCCCCAAAGATTCCCTTAATCGGATTCCTTGCTGACAATGGCCAAGTCCTCCTGACTTGAGGTAGTACTGGGATTGGGTCGCACATAAACTCCAGTTCTGGTGGTATTATGAACTGCCCCTTCTGTGCCTCCTTGCTTAGCATCCACCAACGCAAGAATTTCTCCAGAACAGGGGAAAGAGCTTTGATCGTTTTGAGATCCGGCAGATGGATAGGTATCATCATACCTCCTTTTTTTGGCGACATTTCCATATCCTGGTATGGGAAATCTAGCCAGTGTGGTTCCAGCATGAATTGACGTATCGCCGAAGGGTTGACGTCTATCCATTGCGATGAGAGTTTGAGGGTGAACCTCATGTTGTTGATATGAAATTCCGGGAAAGTCGGGATCGGTGGTTCCTTGCAGACATAATGGGTTAGAGAGAGATCTATGGTGGGTTCGATGATTGGAAAGGGGTAATCCAGTGGGAGAGCCTGGAAGGGAAGAAGGAATTTGGGGTTTGGTGTGCTTCGGCGCTTGAAGTAACTGTGTATGTATGGTGGTGGCTTGGTGAAGTCTGTTTCCCCCTCCGACTCGCTTCCAAGATTGAACATTTCCGTGTCCACTTCGCTCGACATTCTTCCTGGTTTGATGCTTTTCTGGGTGGTTTTGTGTTTCAGCGGGAGAAGTTGTGTTTTTGGTAGGGGAGATAATGGGGGTAGTGGGTTTATGAGCATTTACCTCATTAGGTTTTACTGTTGAGGAGAAGGTGAAAGGTTGCGATCGTACGGCTGTGATTTGTTGGGGGGGGTGGTGATAAATGGACGGCTTGGATTGGCTTTGAAGGGTGGCTTTTGATTGGTTTAGATGGCGGTGATTTAATTTTGGGAGTTGAGGTATCAATGCTAGCCGTTTGGGTTTCCCGTGTAGCTCTGGGGTTTGGATCCACTTCAATATTGGGCTTCTTGTTCTGGGCTTTGGTGAGATCCTTCTTCCTCAGCTGGGCTGATAATTTGCTAGTAACATTTTGGACCAAAATCGTATACCTCCCTGTTGGACCATTTGGTTTCTTCTTTTGTCCGTTGTGGTTTTGTCTTTTCTCCCCTTTCTCTCCAACATTGCCTTATGCAGCAAACTTCGAATCAGCTTTCTTGTTTCTTGGAGCCTTTTTCCTTTCACCTTTCTTACTTCCCGCTGTCGCCTTTTTTGAAACATGGATCCAAGGGCCTTCCCCTTCTTCCTCTCTATCAGCCCTTTCTGCTTGTGACACGTCTTGCCCTAAATTTTTGTCATCATCAGCATCCCCTGTACTCCCGTCGTTCTTGGTTATCTCCCTGTTTATTTTTTTCTGGGGGCATCTTTCATCTCCATGGCCAATGGAGCTGCATTGGTGACAGAATTGAGGTGTGTCTTCGTAGTGTATGGTTTGTTTAAAGGCTCCTAACCATACAACTTCCTTCCTCTGTTTTTCCAAGTCTAGCAAAATCTGAATTCTGGCAAACCTTACCCTGTTTTGCTCAATTGCGTTCATGTCTGTTCTGATGAAGGCCCCAATTTCATTCACAATTCGATGCAGAATTGGTTTGGTGTGGAATTCTATTGGTAATTCCGGCAGTGAAACCCACACTAGAGCTTTTGAAATAACCGCTTGCGATGGTTTAAAGCCTGGTGTCCAAGGTTGGACAAAGAGCATGTGGCCTGCAACAAACCACGGTCCCTTCGAGAGGATACCTTCTCTTGCCTCCACCGAGGGTATCGTGACTGTTAGTTTCGTGGAGTTCCACAAGAGGGGGGGTGAATTGATTTTTTGCAGTTTTATAAAATATACGCGATAAGGAACAGAAACAGTAAATAGAGCAAGCACGATTTAGCGTGGAAAACTCTCTAGGCCCAATAGAGAGGAAAAAACCACGGCCCCTTTGGGGACTTAAACACTTCTACTAATTAGGCAAAACAACTCAGTTTCTTTACAAGCCTAATCTACTCGGTCCACAATCTGTAAATCACCTCAGATTACAGATAACTAGGAACAACCCCATGTTGTTCCCTTCTCCCTATGAAACAATCCCTCAATTGTTTCAACTCACAGATCTCTCTTGAGATCTTTCACTCTTGTTCTAGTAAGCCTGACTCAAGCTTAACATACATCAATTCAACTTTTATGAAATACAGAATAAATAAAAACTAAGATAAATACGAAGATACAAGACCTACCAACCAATACTGCTCTAACTGGGAACAGGAACAGACTCTTAAAAATAAAGACTTTAAAGGTGATACCTGAAAGCTCCGGTTAATTCTTATCAGTCTGATGAAAATTATGAGGTGATCTTTAAGTATATTTATAGTGATTCTGTGATTTACCCTAGTAATCCTAGACTTCCAATTCTAATCAAATTAGGACTCTTCTAAAGATAGGTTTCTGTTAGGAAACGATTTAATCTTTAAACGAGTTTTACACCAAATTGGATTCTACTTTCCATACACCTAAAGATTTCAATTCTCCTCAATCTCTTCCAAAGATTATCTTCAATCATTACTGAAATAATTTAGGCAGATTAAAACTTCTTTTAATACGGATAATCATTTGTACTTAGACCTAGTGTATTCTGCTAACTCTAAGAACTCAGGTGATAACTTGACTCTTTAAAACATTTGTTCCCAGACTTAGCAGTACGTTTGGTATAATGGCCTTGTACCTTTTCGTATTTACCATATACTTCCTAAGGCTTCATAGATGCTTAATCTTTGTAACTTCATTTGAAGTGTCTTGACTTTTATATCATTCGATTGCTGCTTCAAGGATCCATCTAACTTGTTCTCTTTCCTTCGAGGCTGCTTCATTCTTATCAATATGATTTGAGAGTAGCTCTTTCACTTTAGACCTGTCGTTCTCGAACATAAAACGTAAGCACAAATAAGCTTGTCATCATCAAAACTCAAGGATCAACAATTTCCCCCTTTTTGATGATGAAAACCTTACAACTTGATAGAAAACATAAGATTCTTTTAAAGTTAACATGGTGAGTGATGAACATGGAAACAGACCTTCGAAACCATAGTTTGAACCATGTATGAGTAAAATCAGAATGAAACAAGTTGCCAATAAGAATCTCTTCCCCCTTTGGAATGATAAAAAAGGTGGGATTTTGGAAAAATTATCTTAAGAAGGAAAGTGAATGATGTTACCCTTCCAAACAGTGAACCCTATTGCAGCTCATGTCGGTCAACGAGTTTGACCACACCCCTGCAAGCAAAACTTTAGGCAAAAACAGCATAGAAAACAAGACAGGTAAGCACCCTGAATGTTAGTGTGATCAAACCATCAGAACGTAGGAAAAGCGCGCTAATGAATATTAGCCATGATAATCCCGGCGCAACACAGACAAACCAAAATGTTCCAAGGTGTCACACAACAAAAACCAAAAAAAATTGTTTATGAGTAACAGGGAGGGGGTTTATGTAGAAAGGTCTGGGCAGGTTCAGGATTGAGGAGAGGCAGGGTCTTCTTCAGCGAATTCTTCAGTATGGACCACCTCCTCCTGGATCATGTCAGCCAAGCGCTCTGTCATATCATTAAAAAATTGAGCTTGATCCGACCGCACTTGAACCATCAGCTCCTGGAGCACCTGGATTGAAGCTTGAATAGCAGTATTGTCCTGCTGCAGCTGATCCAACCTGTCCATCAGCTTGGTGAAAGTGTTGTCATGAGAAGGAGCCGCAGACTGAGTTTCTCCATCTTTATCCGAATCAGATTAATCAACATGGTAGACTGATGGAGGAACACCCTTAGAAGAACTGGCTATGCGACGACTACGCCTGATTGGTGGGTTAGAAGCAGGTGAATGATGAAGATACTGTGATTTTGCAGGAACCAGAGGGGGGGATCTTTCTTTAGGCTTCAAATCAACTGGCCCTCCCTCCGAGTTCCCTCCTTTGACCATACAAGGAAACACAGTCTCACCCTCTTCTTCAGACACTTCATCCTCTTCCTCTATCTCTTCACCTTCTTCTTCCTCAAGCTGAGCCTGGTCACCTGGTCCCATCTTCCCCACACAGACAACACCATCTATGACCCTCAGACTAATCCCATTTAGACAGGCTCGAGACAGGATATGGGCTTGGGTAAGTGGCTCAGAGGTGTAAGAGGTGAGATCAACTCCCATTTTTCGCATGATAAAGGTGAGAAGAGACCCATAGCCAATGAAGTTGTTTTGGGAAATGCACTGGGTAAGATGGGCGATGAAAATAGCAGGAAAGTTAATTTGATGTTGATTTTCAAGGAGATAGATGTAGATCAGATCGAGTCTGCTAGCTAAGGCCCTTTTATCTGTACGAGGAACCAGACCCCTGCGGACCACATTGAATAGAACTTTTTGGAAAGGGGTGAGAGACGACTGGTTAAGGGCCTTTGGTACCTTCCCTGGTCCCCCAAAGTACGAGTAGACTTCTTTCATCGTGGTGCTCCCAAGTTCAATTTGTCCCTTCCCCTTATAATAAACTTCTTCCCCCAAAACAGGAACCTTAAACCATGATCCCAATTTTTCAACTGTAAACCTAATTTTCGTCCCATTGACAATGGACTGACAGACCCCTTCAGAATACACAAAATTTGAACAAAACCCCCCCATAGCCTCCGGAAACATACAAGTATTCGAACTGACCTCAAACATGTGAGTCCACCCCTGTGACTCTAGACATTCCAGCAGTTCGACAAACCCTACCTCTCTACACCAAGCAAAATCGACACTTAAACCATGAAGCATGCGATCAGTAGGAAAGAAATGATACCTAGTTTCATCAGGTTTGATTTTCTTCTCTATTGGTAGTTGGAGTTCCCCCTGAACTGGTGTTGGCTGCTCCTTCTTCACCAAAAACTTTCTCTTCGTCGTCAATTTCGCCACTGACTTTGAAGTGGGTTGCTTAGTTGGGGGTTTTGGGGCCATGTTTTCAGTGGGTGGTGGTGGAAGAGTTTGAAGAGGGACGGCGGTGATAATCGGAATTGAGGGAGAGTGAGGGTTTGGTATATGAAGGGTTTTGATGCTCTTCAATTTTATAGGCGTAGGAATGGTATATGAAGGGTTTCAGAATTGGGAATTGGTGTGTGGGAAGCGTGTGTAAGTGAACAAAATGAAAAGTCATGCATGCACCGGGCTTATATGATTCATTGAACCCAAAAAAATGCTTTCCATTCATTTTTGATAATCCCACACAAATGCAAAATAAATACAAGTCAAGTAATTAGTGTAATTACCTTAGTGATGCACAGACGTGACTGTGGTAATACACAGTTGGGTTTTGCAACACGATTGTATTTGGCAGTCCATTCAAACAAAATTAAAAACATATTTATTTTTATTTTTTATTTTATTTATTTATTTATTTTTTTGAAAAAAAATCACTCAAGTAAGGTTTAAGAAAATTATTGGCTCGAAGTATCACTTAATTTTAATCATACCAAGTTCTAACCTCAGTTTGTCGTGTCTGTCCCTATTCAATGGTTTAGTCAAGATGTCAGCTACTTGATCATCAGTTGAACAGAATTCAAGTTTTACCAGTTCCTTTTCAACATAATCTTTCAGAAAGTGATGCCTGATATGTATGTGCTTGACCCTTGAATGATGAACTGGGTCTTTGGATATACAGATGGCACTTGTGTTGTCACATAGTATGGGAACACACTTAAGTTTCAGGCCAAAGTCCCGTAGTTGTTGCTCTTGATCCATTGCATTTGGGAACAACATGATGCTGCTGCAACATATTCGGCTTCTGTTGTAGATAGGGCAACAGTGTTTTGTTTCTTAGATGCCCATGAGACTGCACATGCTCCAAGGAACTGGACCATTCCTGATGTGCTCTTCCTGTTAACTAGATCACCTGCATAATCAGCATCTGTGTATCCTTTGAGGTCAAAGTGATCATAGTTAGGATACCATAAACATAAGTCGTCAGTGCCTTTTAAGTATCTTAGAATTCTTTTGACTTCTGTAAGATGAGATTCTTTAGGGTTAGATTGAAACCGAGCACAGACACCTACACTGAAGGCAATGTCTGGCCTGCTTGCCGTGAGATAAAGTAATGAACCAATCATACCTCTGTACCTTGTTTGATCTACGCTTTTACCTTCTTGATCCTCATCTAGCCTTGTGGTTGTTCCCATGGGTGTATGATTGCTTTTTGCTGACTCCATTCCATACTTCTTTATGAGATCCTTGATATATTTCTGTTGGTGAATCATGATTCCTTGTTCCGTTTGCTTAATTTGGAGACCTAGGAAGAAGTTTAGTTCTCCCATCATGCTCATTTGAAATTCTTGCAAGCTCTTGGGGCTTGTTTTAGTCCGTACAGTGCCTTGTCTAACTTATATACATGTGAGGGATATTCTGGATCTTCAAATCCAGGTGGTTGTTCCACATAAACTTCTTCTTTAAGATATCCGTTTAGGAACGCACATTTTACATCCATTTGATAGAGTTTGAAACCCATGTATGAAGCAAATGCTATAAGTATGCGTATTGCTTCCATTCTGGCAACTGGAGCAAAGGTTTCTTTGAAGTCTATCCCTTCTTGTTGATTGTACCCTTTGACAACCAATCTGGCTTTGTTCCTGGTAATAGTTGCATGTTTGTTTTGTTTGTTTCGGAATACCCACTTTAATCCTATTACTCGATTGTTTAGAGGTGTGGGCTCAAGGTGCCATACTTTATTCCTTTCGAATTCATTGAGTTCCTCCTGCATGGAAATGATCCAATCAGAGTCAGTTAGTGCCTCTTTATAAATTTTAGGTTCAATCATGGATAAATAGGCATAGAAAGCAAAAAAGTTTTTAAGTTGTGATCTCGTTGTTGTTCCTCGTCCAAAATCACTAATTATTTGGTTAAGTGGATGTGAGCTTTGATGTTTCCAAGGTCTAGGTTGAAATGGTGTAGTGACTTCTTCAGTAGGCTGCTCCACTTTTCCATTTTTTCTGTATGATCATCAGCTTGTATCTGTTCCACTTCAGTTGTGCCACCTTCAGGTGTTTCTTCATTCTGAGCTTGTTCTTCTATTTGAGAAGTTCTTCTTATTTCTTCGTCTTCTGTTTCTCTTGTGAGTCCTAGTTCAAAGTTTCCATCAGTGGTTGTACATGTAGCAAAGTTTTGGGAGTTAGTTTCATCAAATATAATACGAATGCTTTCTTCCATGCACATGGTCCTTTTGTTGAATACTCGACATGCTTTGTTGTTTGTGGCATATCCTAGGAATATGGCCTCATCACTTCGTGCATCAAATTTTCCTAGTTGATCCTTTCCATTGTTGTGGACGAAACATTTACAGCCAAAGGTTCTGAGATGTGTTATTGAGGGTTTTCTTCCTTTGTACAGTTCATATGGGGTTTTATTTTTGATAGCTCTAATTAGTACTCGATTAAGTATGTAGCATGCAGTATTTAGAGCTTCAGCCCAGAAGCTTTTAGGGAGTCCACTAGCAATCAGCATAGTCCTTGTCATGTCTTCAAGAGTTCGGTTCTTTCTTTCTACCACGCCGTTTTGTTGAGGTGTTCGAGGAGCAGAGAAATTATGGTATATTCCTGAGTCTTTACATAGATCGTCAAACCTCTTGTTTTGAAATTCTGTACCATGATCTGATTTGATGTGGACCAGTTTGTGATTGCTTTGTCGTTGGACCTTAGAGGCGAAAGCAAAGAATTCTTCAAATGTTTCTTCCTTGTTGGCTAGGAAAATCACCCATGTGTATCTTGAGAAGTCATCTACAATCACGAGCACATACTTCTTTCCACTCCTGCTTTGAGTTCTCATTGGTCCACATAAATCCATGTGGATCAGCTCCAGTGGTACGTCTTGTTGTGCTGATTACTCCCTTAGATTTGAAGGACGTTCTTACTTGCTTTCCTTTGATACAGGCATCACAGGTTTACAGTTTTGCAAACTTTGTATTCGGAAGACCTGTGACTAAATTTTTCGAATTTAACTTGTTCATTAGAGAAAAACTAGCATGACCAAATCTTTTGTGCCATAATAATGGATCATCTTCAATAACACTGAGACAGGTCAGATTGGAGTGAGGAACAGCGTTAAGGTTAACCACATATGTGTTCCCTTTTCTCTGTCCCTCTAAGATCACTGTTTCAGTGTTACTGTTGATGATTTGACATTTATTCGAAGAGAATTTTGCATAATTTCCTTTGTCACAGAATTGAGAAATGCTTAACAGACTATGTCCTAGACCTTTAACCAAAAATACATTATCGATGGAGTGAGATTTTGACTTACCGACCTTACCAATGCCAATAATGTTACCTTTCTTATTATCGCCAAAAGTCACAGTTCCACCTTCATAGGTCGTGAGTGAGAGAAATCTGTTTCTATCTCCTGTCATCTGCTTGGAACAACCACTGTCTAGGTACCATGTGTTGTTCCCCCTCACTTCGACCTGCATAATTAGTTTAGTTAGAGTTTTTAGGAACCCATCATAGCTTGGGTTCCTTGCTTGGAATCAAATCGCTTTTCTTTACCCATTTAGTCCTGGCGAGATCCATATTCTTTTCCAGGCCCCTTTGGTTTTTAGGACATGAGACTCTATAATGACCAATTAGACCACAAAAGGTGCAAACAATATCACTGTAGAGATCTACTCTGGTTTTTCTATGGTGGCGTTTTTTTGTGGTTAAAGCCCAACCCTTCAGTGCGTTTGGTTCTAGCTTCCTCTATCCATTTTGGTGTTCCTTCTATTCTGTGTCTGGTCTTTTTAGCTAATTCTCCCTCTAGGTAGGTTTTTTCTTGGTGGACCTTGACTAGATCTAGTTGAGTTTTTTCTAGCTCCTTTTTATAGAGAGTTTTAGTCCTGGAAATTTCTAGATCAATCAGTTCTTGTTTTAGCCAGGAATTCTCGTTTCGCAAAGCCTCATAGGTTTCTTTTATTTGAAGGTTCTGATCAAACAGGCTGAAGAAACGGTTGTCAATATCTATGTTGGTGATTTTTGTCCATTCTAATTCTTCAGTGAGTTTCTTAATGGTAGACTTATGTTCTTTTTCAGAATCTAGTTTTTCTTTTAAGAGATCCTCATAATCGCAAGTGAGACAAGAAAGTAAGTCAAATAGTTCTAGTTTAGACATAGAGTCAAGTTTGCTTTTAATTTGAAAAAGACTTGCCTGGAATTTGTCTGACTCAGAATCTGAACCATCTTCTTCATGATCAGCTACAATACACAGGTGAGCAATTTCTTCATTAGGTTGTTCCTGTTCTTCATCTGAGGAAGAGTCACCCCATGCAGCAATCATGGCTTTCCTCACGTCAGTCTTTGAAAAGGAGTTTCTGTTGTCTCGGAATCTTTCTTTGGGAGTTTCTTTTCCTTTTCCTTTTTCCTGTTCCCATAGTGGGCAGTCCCTAATACGGTGTTCCAATTAAGTTCCCACACTTGTGACATCCACTGTCAGTTTTGGAGAATTTTCTATTTGGTTTGCCTCGATGATCTCCCTCTTTGTAGTTCCTAAACATCCTTCTGAACCTTCTGGCAAATAAAGCAGTTTCCTCATCTTCCTCTGAGTTTTCATCATTTTCAGTTTTTAGAGCCAGTGCTTTATTCCTTGGGTTCTCAGAGGTTCTAGCATTCAGTTGTAGCTCATGGGTTAAGAGAGATCCAGCCAGTTGTTCCAGGTTGAACTTTGTAAAGTCCTTAGTTTCCTATAGGGCAGTAACCTTGGCCATCCAAGGATCTTGAGGAAGACTTCTTAGTACCTTTCTTACTTGTTCCTCAGGAGTTATGATTTTTCCCAGAGAATTCAGTTCATTAATGATATTTGTGAATCGAGTTATCATGTCCTGAATTGATTCAGAAGTCATCATGGAGAATAATTCATATTGGTGCATCAGGAGATCAATTTTTGATCTTTTGACTTCGTTTGTTCTTCATGGGTAACTTGGAGCAGATCCCAAATTTGTTTTGCATTTTTGCAACTCATTACTCAATTATGCTCGTTTGGACCAAGCCCACAGTGAAGGATCTTTACAGCCATGGCATTAAGCTCAAGTTTCTCGTAGTCTGCTTTGTCAACTTCTGTTATAGGTTTAGGAACAGTTTCTCCAGAGGTGTTCAATTTGGTGACTTGGAAGTCTCCTACTTCAATGACTCTCCAAACTTGGTAGTTTTCAGCCTTGATGAAAATTTCCATCATATTCCTCCAGTAGGAGTAGTACTTTCCACTAAACATGGGTGGTCTTTGGGTAGAGTACCCCTCTTCCAGTTTCTCCGTAGTATTCATTGTTCCAGAATCGTTTTTCCCGTCAGAGTTACCTGCAGTAAAGAGTTCTGGCTCTGATACCAATTGTTAGTTTTGTGGAGTTCCACAAGAGGGGGGGTGAATTGATTTTTTGCAGTTTTATAAAATATACGCGATAAGGAACAGAAACAGCAAATAGAGCAAGCACGATTTAGCGTGGAAAACTCTCTAGGTCCAATAGAGAGGAAAAAACCACGGCCCCTTTGGGGACTTAAACACTTCTACTAATTACGCAAACCAACTCAGTTTCTTTACAAGCCTAATCTACTCGGGCCACAATCTGTAAATCACCTCATATTACAGATAACTAGGAACAACCCCACGTTGTTCCCTTCTCCCTATGAAACAATCCCTCAATTGTTTCAACTCACAGATCTCTCTTGAGATCTTTCACTCTTGCTCTAGTAAGCCTGACTCAGGCTTAACATACATCAATTCAACTTTTATGAAATACAGAATAAATAAAAAATAAGATAAATACGAAGATACAAGACCTACCAACCAATACTGCTCTAACTGGGAACAGGAACAGACTCTTAAAAATAAAGACTTTAAAGGTGATACCTGAAAGCTCCGGTTAATGCTTATGAGTCTGATGAAAATTATGAGGAGATCTTTAGGTATATTTATAGTGATTCTGTGATTTACCCTAGTAATCCTAGACTTCCAATTCTAATCAAATTAGGACTCTTCTAAAGATAGGTTTCTGTTAGGAAACGATTTAATCTTTAAACGAGTTTTACACCAAATTGGATTCTACTTTCCATACACCTAAAGATTTCAATTCTCCTCAATCTCTTCCAAAGATTATCTTCAATCATTACTGAAATAATTTAGGCAGATTAAAACTTCTTTTAATAGGGATAATCATTTGTACTTAGACCTAGTGTATTTGCTAACTCTAAGAACTCAGGTGATAACTTGACTCTTTAAAACATTTGTTCCCAGACTTAGCAGTACGTTTGGTATAATGGCCTTGTACCTTTTCGTATTTACCATATACTTCCTAAGGCTTCATATATGCTTAATCCTTGTAACTTCATTTGAAGTGTCTTGACTTTTATATCATTCGATTGTTGATTCAAGGATCCATCTAACTTGTTCTCTTTCCTTCGAGGCTGCTTCATTCTTATCAATACGATTTGAGAGTAGCTCTTTCACTTTAGACCTGTCGTTCTCGAACGTAAAACGTAAGCACAAATAAGCTTGTCATCATCAAAACTCAGGGATCAACAGTGACATTGTAAAAACCTTTCCCTAATGCTATGAATTGCAGAGGTGGAGTAATTTTCCAGATTCTCTGAAGTGATGACTTCAAATATTCAATTGAGAAGGACTTCCCTATTGCCTTTACAATGAGGGACCTTACCCATTTTTCAGAGATTCTTGACGCATCTTCCTGGTTTAGGCTGATGAATGCTTCTATAACCGCGTCATAGTTGGGTGGAGGGGAAGTGGAGACAATTTTCATTAGCTGGGTAGGGTTGATGGTCGGTTGTGTGGAGTGGTGGTGTTGGTTTTGTAAGGTTTCTGCATAGGTTGGTTTGTGGGATTGAGTTTGGGTTTGGTCGGGGGGGGGGGGGGGGGTGGTGGTCGGTGGTGGCTGAGAAGTGTGCTAGCTGAACCTGCGTTTCCTTGGTGGGATCCGGTGGTTGTGGCGGGGGCTCTCCATGTCTCTCTCTCTCTAACATTGCAACTTCTCCCTGCTTACAGGTAACTATTTCGTGCACAAGCTAAAGTTATTTACAATCAATATTTTTTCTCGTACTATTCTTCTTATGTTTTACGTAGTACTGACGATTTTTTTTTATTTCCTTATCCATTTTAATTAGTTCTATTTGTCGTTGCAGCAAACTTACTTGTTTTCTTTAATTCTATTCTCTATGATCAGTACGTAATCACGGAGAATATACACTAAACATGTCTGGCAATGGAAAAAATGCTAACAAGTGTGGAGGAAGTCTTTTTGCACAACGGTTTTATATTGCCAATACATAACATGAGAAGTTTGTAAATATAATAAACTTTTATGGTCAACTTTTTCTTAAAAAATTGTTTTATGTTTATTTTTTGGACTAATTTTAAATACGAAAAAAATGGAATAGTTGTACAAAAAATTGAAACAATGGTATAAAAGAAATGTAAAAGTGGTATACAAAAATGGAAATGTGGTATTTTTATTAAAAAAAACAGTACTTTTTTTTTAAGAAATGGAAATATTTTTTTTATCTTCTGTTCCGGTGTTGAAGTGGATGAAACAATGGGCTTCGAATGAAAGCCCTTTTTGTGTGTGTTGAAGATCTTGCTAGCTCGAATGTGATGTGTCCAAATCAACCTGCACAATAAACAAGTTACTAGCCTCGGGGGTGTTTCCGAGGAAAGCCCCTCCGATGCCTAAGTAAGAACGATGCTCGGATTCTAGAGAGAGAAGTTCTCTAGAATAGTAGTCTTAAGGCGTGAAATGGACGTACCTTGGTAAGTGAGCCATGACGGCTTATTTATAGTGTTTGTACAATAAATGCCCTTAGGTTATTTATTGCAAGTGGGCCTTAGGCCTTGATTGGCGGCTGAATAGCCTTTTGGACTGTAGTGGGTTTGATGTTGTTCCTTTGAGCCCTTGGGCTTTGGACTTAATGGCCCAATTGATATTCAATTGGGAGCCCAAACAACATGCCCCCCCAGACCCGGCCCATTTGCATTTAATGGGTGGGTTTCCAACTGTGGGAAGTCCAAAGGTCTTCTATTTTTTCGAAAGGAAGCTGATGCGGGTTCGCGGATGAGTGACAAGTGTGGAAAGCGGAAGTTGGGAGGTTTTTAGGACGTGGCCTATAAATACCGCATCTTTTTCTTCATTTCGAACTTTATTCACTCAAACGTTTTCATATCTTCAGAATTCTGGAAATTTCTTTGGGTGTTTTCATCAGATCTTTGCATATTCATTGCGAATTTGCTTCGGGACGATACTTCGTTCACTTCATCGGCAATTTCCGCTTCTGACAAGGTAATTTGTTTTCCGTTTTCGCCTTTTTCTGTTTCTACTCCTTTCTGTGAATCTTTGGCGTTCCCGGTGTTTGCCATGGCTGGGGGAAGATGGAAGAAGAAATCTGGCGTGGTGTCCTCCTCTAGTGGGGAGGAGGATAGGGTCGCTTCCGAAGGACCGAGATCAGCATCTCCTGAGGCTGGTGCCGAAGAGAAGTCGGGGAACGAGGCTCGTGCCGAGTCAAGTCAGGGGGCTGGCGTGACGGGTCGTTTTCCTATTCGTTCGTTCTTTCCGAGGCGGTGGGAGGAGGCTGGTCCCTTGGGGAGGCTTGCTAGCCTCTACGAGGATAAGTCCGAGATTGCTGGCCCTGATGGGGTGGCAGTTGATGGGAAGTGGCTGGTGGATGCCAAGAAAGGAAGGTATGATCGGCTTGCCGAGGATTTGTATGGCATTCAACATGCCTTGGGCTATTGGTGCGAGCCCCCGAAGCAGAAAAATGCGAGGGTGACTCGTACTCCAGCGGAGTACGTTCCTGTGTATCTCCACCACTTCAACTTCGGGCTTCGGTTTCCCTTGGATCCGTTCATCGCCCGTGTGCTGGAGGAGTACAACGTTTCATTGGGTCAGTTGACCCCGAAGTCCATGCGCCATCTTGTGGGGTATCGCTGGATGTGCGATTACCTCGGCTACGAGCCGTCCGTCGAGGTTTTCAAAGAGATGCATGAGCTTGTGAGGAATGCGAATGCCGAGGCTGGTTGGTGGGCCATCAACAACAAGAATAAACGGAAAGGCGAGGATCTTTATATGACCGCTTTTCCGTACGTATCCTCGATCCACGGGTGGAAAGAGCGATGGCTGTTGGTTCGTGTTCCCGTACATCCGAAGCATCCTAACTACTTCTCACCGCCAAAGTGGTTCGTGAAGCCGGACCCTTCGATGTCGCGGGTTGGCCCTGTTGATCGAGAGAATCCTGACCACGCCATGCAGCTGGAGTGGTTTAAAGCCAAGACGGCTCGGGAGCCGATGTATTGGCTCCCGAACCTGCATTATATCACACGGGAGGTCATCCTCGCTGCTGCTGGTCTCAGTAGGATATATGACAGGGGTGAGGTTTTCTTTGCTGAGATCTAGCTTCAGTTGGGGTGTTGGCCTCCCCTTTCTTTATCCCTTTGAATCTCATCTTTTATTTCTTCTTTTTGTGTAGATCATGGCGAGAAGGCTATTGACCCTGCGGTGCTTGGCTATCAGCTCAACGGCGAAGGGGTTCTCGTTCGTTGCCCTACCTACGATTTCAAGGCGCAGAATCCTCGGCAGCCGAAGCTCGAGGATCACAAGTTCTCGGCTCACGCTCTTGCACATCTGGAAGACGTTCGAGCCGACCCTTGGGATTCTCATAACCCTGGAGAAGCTGTCCCGAGGCGAACAGTGCTTCCTGAATTGGTAACTACCTCTGATCCGGTAACGCTGATTATTTCGTTAATTTGGTTTAGACTTCGGCTCTGTGGGTTCTTGTAGCCTTGATTTTGACCCTGTCTTCAGTGCCTATTTTTCTTAGGGACCGGAGGTAACAGTTGCTGCGCCTGTCATTTCCTCCGCCTCGTCTCCTCCATCCTTCGTTGCTCCCGAGGTGAGCGCTCTTACATTCGCACTCTTCTTGCCTTTTTTGGCCTTTTGGTCGTTGCTTATCCGCCCCACCCCCTTTTTTTTTGTAGGAGTCGAAGAAGCTCAAGAAGAGGAAGGTTTCGGAGAAAGAGGCTTCGCCTAAGAAGCACAGAAAGGAGAGGTCTCCTTCCAAGTTGAAGAAGAGATTCGCTTCTTTGTCGAAGGTAACCCCTAGTCCCGAAGTTCTCGAGTTTTTGAGCCGTCGCCCTTATCTGACTGAGGAGAGAATTCGGCAGGTTGTTGCTGCGGATCCCAGTTTGGCTGAAGCGGGCGAACGCTATCTTGCTCGGCAGAAGGGAGAGATGGGTCCGCCGCCGAGCCTCAAGAGTAAGCTTCCGCTTCCTGGCCAGAAGCTGAGAAGTGTGGCGGTTTTGGTACAAGATGAGCCTGTGAACCAGCCCATTGGCGAGGGGTTTACTCCGCCTTCGCCTCCGAAGCCCGAGTTCACTCCAGTGGGGGGGACTGTTGCTGATGTCACTCCAATGGTGGAGGAGCTTGAGATGGACCCCCCCTTTGGCTCTGCTGAGGCTGCCAGGTCCGAGGATGCTGCTGCGGCTGGGCAGGGGGATGATCAGCAAGATCCCCCGAAGGTGGTGGTCGACCTTACCTCATCGGGCGCTGAGGAAGGTAATCCTTCGGCGGCCAAGGGTGCTGACTCTGAGGTTCCCGAAGGTGGGGAGCTTGGCTCTCAACGCGGACTGAAGAGGAAGTTTCGCGAGACTTTGGGCTCCACATCTACTTCGGTGTTGGAGCGTCTGGCGTACCCTTCCTTCGACGTGCCGATCCGGAGGGTTCCTCGGAAGGTGAGGGACACCATGGCTCGGTTTGCTCGTGCTTCTGTTCTGGGTGAAGACCCCGAGGCGCACCCCGAGTCCATGATTGGCCCCAGCGCTGCTAGGGAAAACATGCTTCGGGGCATCCCTGCTTGGCGAGTCCCTGGGCGGGAGGCGAACCACCCTACTCAAATGGCTCAGTTCCATTTGAACGAGGTAAGCATCCTTTCTTTCTTGCGATTTTCTTTCTCTTTTTTTTTTATTTTTTTATTTACTGTTCCTTCTTTCATCCTCGTAGGCGCATTTCTGGTCTTCCTTCGCTGCGGAATGTCAGTACTTTGACGAAGTAAGGCTGGCCAGATTTCAGGAGCGCTATGATCATGATGTTCCCCTTCTGGGTGAGAAGGAGAACACCCTCCTTGCCGAGCTTGAAGAAGCAAAGGGCTTGGTTGCCGAGTTTACTCGGGAACAGACGGGCACACTAGAGCTGCTCGGCAAGGGGATTCATGATCTTAAGTCGAAGATGGAGGCTGATGCTCGGGAGCACGAGGCCTTGAAGGTGGAGAAAGCTGAGGAGAAGGCTCGCTTCGATGTTGCGCTGCAGAGCAAGGATGCTGTCATCCTGAACCTTCGCGAGAGCGCTCGAAAGTTCACAGCTGCTCTTGAGCGGATCCTTGTGCTTAAGCACGAAGCTGAGGAGATTAAGGCCAAGGTTCGCCAGCTCGAAGCGGAGAAAGCCTTGTTATACACCGCCGACCAGTGTCGGGACCAATACTGGGAGGGGATCCTCGGTTGTCGCCGAATGTTCGCCAAGCACATGCCTGACTTCCAGTGGACTAAGCATGTGCCTCTGTGGCTCGAGGCCGAGGATAACTTGGTGGAATGTCAGGCTGACAGGGACGACGCTTCCCAGGAGCGCGAAGAAGCTGCTAAAGCGTAGCAAGCTCGGAAGGTTGCCTCGGAAGGGGACACCACTGCTGGCACTTCTTCGCCGTCTGCTCTTCAGGGACGTGATGGTGACGTCCCCTAGGGACTCGGGCAGTCGTCTTCATCAGAGTCGGTTGGTTCCAGTTGAGGACCCCCGAACTTGCGCTTGATTTCCTCCCTTTTGTCTCGGCACTGCGTTGTACTTTAATAATTTCTTCCTTTCTTTGCTTTCTTTGTACTTCGGTAGGCCGATGTTTTGTCTGTTGATGGCTGTCGATTTAGCTTTTTTCTTTGAGTCATTTTTCTTTCAATTTTTGAGGATTCCTCGGTTTAATCCGAGCTTCAGTTGGTGTAATTGTACTTGTCCCCCAAATATTGAAATAAGAAATGACTTTGCTGTTTCGTATATTACCGAAGTATTTGCTTTTGAAGTCACCGTTTTTCTAAGTTGTTTCCTCGCTTGCGAATTTTCCCAATCCGTAGATTTTCTAAGACTCGTTTCGAGCCTTGCTTAGGCTCTGCGGGTGGATTCGGTAGCTCTGGACTCTTAGTCTTTGATTTTCTGGTAGTTTCGCTTCTGGACTCTTCAGATCCGTGGATTTGTTTGGAGTGTGCCTTTGAGCTTTTTAATGTATGTAGATGTGTTCAGAGTCTGCTTTTGAGCTCTTAATATCCGTGGATCTGTTGAGTCTTCTTTTGAGCTCTTTCAATGTATGTAGGCGTGCTTAGAGTCTGCTTCTGAGCTCTTTAGATCCGTGGATCTGTTGAGTCTGCTTTTGAGCTCTTTTGATGTTTGTAGACATTAGAGTCTGCTTCTGAGCTCTTCAGATCCGTGGATCTGTTGAGTCTGCTTTTGAGCTCTTATGTCTACTTCCGTTCTTCCGACTTCTTGTGGTTCGGAAACCTGGGCAAGAAATCGCAAGCCCGACTGTTATTAGTTTCGGGGATCCATGGATCTGAGCTGAACTCGTTTAACTGTTCGGGGCTTTTTTGCGAACGGAATGTCCCTGGGTACCGCGAATCCGAGAATTCTGGACGGTACCTTGCGGGTTGTTTCGAATTAGCTATTTCTTGGGCCTTTTGATCCCAGGAAATGGCTAATTCGGGTTAATTTTAGCTTCGGATTGATCAGATCCGAAGTTGCATGCATAAAGACATAGTGATTGAATAAAAGACAAGGGTATGTTTAATGAAACACATGGTGCCAGTGGCTTTCCTCTTCTCATTAAATGACTTACTTGGATTACAAAAGGAGGTTAGGTCATACAAAATATTTCTTGAGAACATCGGCATTCCAATGGTTCTTCAAGATTGTTCCATCTAACTGTTTAAGCATAAAGGTGTCAGTCCTCTTTTCATAGTGGATGATGTATGGTCCTTCCCATGTTGCCGAGAGTTTCCCATGGATCTTTCCCTTCTGAACTGCAGCAGCGTTTCTGAGCACTAGGTCGCCGACCTTTAGAGGCCTGGCATTGACTCTACGGTTGTAGTGCTTGCTGACTCTCTGCTGATACGTTGCGTTCAGAGTTCTGGCCTCGTCCCGAGCCTCATCTAGTAGATCCAGTGATTCGGACAGAAGTTGGTCGTTGCTTTGACCATGGACTCCATCATTCCTGTTGTATTCCTGGACCCTTAAGCTCTCTGTTCCGATCTCTACAGGGATGACAGCCTCGGAACCGTAGACCAGGTGGAAGGGTGTTTGTCCTGTGGCTTCCTTCTTAGTGGTCCGAAGGGACCAAAGTGTTCCTGGGAGCTCTTCTAGCCATTTGCTTTTTTCGTCCTCGACTCTCTTCTTGAGTGCATTGAGGATGAGCTTGTTTGCGGCTTCGGCTTGGCCGTTGCTCTGAGGACGGCACACTGTTGAGTAGGCGAGGTGGATACCGAACTGTTTGCACCATCTTTGTAGTGGTGTGTTGTCAAATTTCTTCCCATGGTCGAAGACCAATAGCCTCGGTATCCCAAACCTTGTTATGATATTTTGCCAGATGAACTTGCGGACCTGCTGCTCCGTGATGGAGGAGACTGCTTCGGCCTCAATCCACTTACTGAAGTAGTCCACCCCCACAATCAGCCACTTCTTCTGGTTCACAGCCGAAGGGAATGGACCAATGATATCCAAACCCCATTGTGCAAACGGTAAGGGGTACAGTGTTGCTTGCAAGGTTTGAGCTGGCTGGTGGATTGCAGGTGCGAACTTTTGGCAGTTCTCGCATTTTCTTGTCAGCGCCTTTGCCTCGGAAACCATGGTGGGCCACCAAAATCTGGCCTTTAATGCCTTGTGTGCCAGTGCCCTGCCTCCAATATGGTTTCCACATATGCCGAGGTGGATTTCCCTTAGGATATAATCGGCATCGGTTGGGCCTACACATTTCAGCAGTGGGGCTGAGAATGACTTTCTCATGAGCTCTCCGTTAGCGTCAATGATGAACCACTGGTTGAACCTTTTCAGCTTCCTTGCTTGCAGCTTGTCTTCGGGAAGTTCTCCCCTCTCTTTGTATTCGATGACTGCGTCCATCCAGCTTGGCTCGGGACGTGCATTGCAAACTGTTTAGGTCAGAGAGCGTTGAGCTTGCAAGTTTGGACAACGCATCTGCTTGTGCGTTTTGACCTCGGGGAATGAGTATGACTTCGAAGGATCTCAACTTAATTTGACGTTAAGGATTTGATTTTTGCTAGGTAAGCTGTCATGCTTGGCCATTTGGCCTCGTACTCCCCTCGGATCTGGTTGGGTACGAGCTGAGAATCAGTCTTGAGACAAACATGTTCGGCTTCAAGAGATAAGCACAGCTCTATCCCTGCGATTGCTACCTCGTATTCGACCTCATTGTTGGTTGCTTTGAAACCGAACTTTAGGGCGTACTCTATGCTTTTTCCCACTGGGGGTATCAGCACTAATCCGGCTCCCGAGCCGTTCACTGTGGAAGATCCGTCAGTGTAGAGCTCCCATTTTCTCTTGGCGTCATCTAGTACCTCTTGATACGAGCATTCGGCCAAGAAGTCTGCGAGTGCCTGTGCCTTGATGGCCGTCCTCGGCTGGTACTTGATTCCGAACTCAAACAACTCGAAAGCCCAAGCAGCCAATCTCCCCGACCTTTCTATCTTATCTAGCACTTTCTCCAGTGGTTGGTCAGTTAGTACCACTTTTTGATGGGAGTCAAAATAGGGCCTTAATTTCCGACCTGCTACTACCACTGCGTATGCTACCTTCTCAATGAGTGGATACCGAGTTTCGGCATCCGTCAGGGTTCGGCTGGTTGAGTCCACTAGTTGATCTATCCTCGGGAGGGGATAGCAATCTTTTGGGCAGGCTCGGTTCAGATCAGTGAAGTCGACGCACATGCGCCACGAGCCATTCGCTTTTTTGACCATTACCACATTGGCCAACCACTTGGGGTACATGCATGGCTCGATGAAGCCTGTCTCTTGTAGCTTCTTCACCTCTTCGGCGATAGCTTTGTTTTTCTCCGAGGAGTAGTTTCTTTTCTTCTGTTTGATTGGTCGAGCTTCGGGACTGACATCCAGCTTGTGACATATCATCTTCGGATCTATCCCTGGCATGTCAGCCGCCGACCACGCGAAGATGTCTTTGTGATCCCTCAGCAGCTGGATCAACTCTATTCGAAGTCCCGAGCCTAGGCCTTTGCCTATTCGGACACTTCTGTCTGACTCGTCCTCTAGGGAAATGTCTTCCATCTCTTGGTTTGATTCGGGGGAAAGGGTCTCTGGTCGAGCATTAACTTTTGCGGGCTTTACCAGGTTGCTCGGCCCCGCCTTTCTCCTCTTGGCATCTTTTTCTCCACCTGGGGGAGAACTCTTCTCATCTTCGTCCTCGGGACTGTCTCCTAGCCTCGGCTTTCGGATGGCCGTGTGACAGGTTGACCTTGCCACCTCTTGGTCGCCCTTTATCCGCTCGGCGAAGCCAGCATCCGAGACATACATCATCATCTGATGGTATGTGGATGGAACTGCTTGTATCTTGTGGAACATGGTTAGTCCCATGATGACGTTATACACTGAGTCGCAATCCATCACCAAGAATTCCTCTCGGACGTTTCTTGCTGCCAGGCCTTGACCGATTGTGACAGGTAAGGTGATTTTTCCTCGGGGGATAGCTGCGGATCCGTTGAATCCGATCAATGGGTAGCTGACCTTGGTCAGTGACTCTTCACCCTCCTCGAGGATGAGCTGCTCAAAACAGTTCCTGAAAATGATATTGACGGTGCTTCCCCCATCGACTAGTACTCTGTGGACATTGTGGTTGTTGAGATCCATTTCGATCACCAACGGGTCGTCATGTTTGTACTGGGTCCCGAGGCAGTCATCAGCAGTGAAGGTCATGTTCGGGGGGGGTAGGCTGATTTTCCCCAACATTGCTGAAGTTGACTCGGTGGGAGAGAGCTCTTAGATGTTTCTTGCTGGCGTGGCCGGACCTTTGTCCTCCGAACACCACTAGAATTGGTTTCTTCTTTTGCCCCTCGGTCTCATGGACTCTTCTCTGGGCTTGCTCTTGTTGCTTTCCAGATGTTGCTTTCTCTTTTTCTTCCCTCTCCGTTCTACGGTCGAGCAAGTATTGCTTTAGGTAGCCTCGGCGGATGAGGTCCTCGATGTTGTCCTTCAGCGAGTTGCATTCCTCAGTGGTATGGCCGAAGTCATCGTGGAACTCACACCACTTGTTCTTGTTCCTGCGGAGAGGGTTGGATCTGAGCTTCTCTGGCAGCTTCCACTTTTCATCATCTTTGTGGAGATTGAAGATTTCTCTTCGGGGTATGGCGAGTGGAGTGTAGTTGGTGTATGTGGGTTGAAATTCACCCTTTTTTCCCATCCTTCTTTGGGCTTGCATCTCTCGCACCCACCTTTTCTTTCCCCTTTCTCGAGTTGCCCTCGGGCTTACTCTGGTTTGTTTTGTTATCTCTCGGATCTGAGGATCCTCTTAGCCTTGCCGCAGCCTTGTTGAACTCTTCTGTTCTGATGAACGCATCTGCCATTTGGAGCACGTCCGCTATCTTGGAGGGGTTTTTCATTGTCAGTTTGTCACGGAACTTTCCCTCCCGTAGCGCGTGCTTTAAAGAGAAGATTGCCACGTCTGGCTGTAGGTTTGGGATGTTGGTGGAATCCTTCATGAATCTAGCCATGAAGTCTCGCAGGCTTTCATCCCTTTCTTGCTGTATAGAAGTTAGCTCGGCTGTGGTTCGTGATGGGCGATTGTTGCTCACGAACTGCACACAAAACCTTTTCTTCAGCTTCTTCTAACTTTTGATCGACCCCTTCGGCAGCGATCTGAACCATTCTCCTGCGACTCATGTCAGCGTGGTTGGGAAGTATTTGCACCAACAAGCCTCGGAGTAGGGACTCAGAAACATCTGTTGTTCATAGGAGATGACATGATTCCTCGGATCCGTAGTCCCGCTGTATGTCAGGTGTGCTGGCAGCCTCACTTTGGGGATTGTCTCCATGACAATATCGTCCGAGAATGGGGACGATGCTGGAGTCATGATCCTCTTCCCTAGTCTCGCCCTGATACCGTCGCTCTTCGAGTTCCCTCTAAGAGATTGCTCGGGGGCGTGTAGGGGGCTAGGAGTTCGGTCACTTCTCCTTCTCCTTCTTGACTGACCACTGCCCTCGGATTGTCTGCTGGATCCACGGGGGCTACCCAACCTGTCATGAACTGAAGGTCGCAGTCTGCTATGGGCCGAGCTTCGGATCTGAGTGCGATCACTTGCTCCACTTTGGAGAGCTTGCGGTGTTGGAGACGGTCTTGCGAACCATTCTGGCTACTGTGCGGCTCTCTGCTGCGTATCCCACGTGCTCTCTCTCCACCTTGTCATTAGGTGTGTTCCTGACATTGTGGAGAGATCTTGCTCGGGTCTCACATTGTCCTCGTCAGTCGAGGGCATGTTCAGCAATACCTGTCGCCTGGCTCTCCTCGCCTCTCGTCGTGCTGCTGCCTGGGCTTGTTCTTTCTCGTTGAAGAGGAAGTTCTGCATGATGGTCATGGCCGCGGCGAGCTCCTCTCGAGAGGGGAGTGGTCAGCTAGTCGTGGCGGTGGCCCTCGTTGGCTGCGACCTCGCCACTGAGTGCAGCTGTTCGCCTCCATCGGATTCCGAATCCGTTTGGACAAGGACATCTCCCACCTGGTTGTTATTGTTGGGCATTTCCATTTGTTACGTGGAAAGTGAAGTGTTTTTTTTGGAGCTTTCAAGTGTTCTTCCCACAGACGGCGCCAAATTGTTCCGGTGTTGAAGTGGATGAAACAATGGGCTTCGAATGAAGGCCCTTTTTGTGTGTGTTGAAGATCTTGCTAGCTCGAATGTGATGTGTCCAAATCAACCTGCACAATAAACAAGTTACTAGCCTCGGGGGTGTTTCCGAGGAAAGCCCCTCCGATGCCTAAGTAAGAACGATGCTCGGATTCTAGAGAGAGAAGTTCTCTAGAAGAGTAGTCTTAAGGCGTGAAATGGACGTACCTTGGTAAGTGAGCCATGGCGGCTTACTTATAGTGTTTGTACAATAAATGCCTTTAGGTTATTTATTGCAAGTGGGCCTTGGGCCTTGATTGGCGGCTGAATAGCCTTTTGGACTGTAGTGGGTTTGATGTTGTTGCTGTGAGCCCTTGGGCTTTGGACTTAATGTCCCAATTGATATTCAATTGGAAGCCCAAACATCTTCAATGGCACTTTTTTTCTCCAATGTTATTTTTTATCTCTACTTTTTTCTCCTTCTCTTTCTTCTTTTCTATCCTGATTGTCCTTTTTTCTATTTCTTATATTGTTTTTGTCATTTTTCTCTTGTCATTTCCTCTTGTCATTTTCTCTATTTTATTTAGTCGCTTGGGTTATGTACGTAGTAATTGATAATTACATAACTGTTAGCGGTTACACCATGCTAACAAGTGTGTGGTTTATGTATAAAATAGGGATGCGATGCATCAGTGTTATTGGATGTGATAGGTGGTGAGAAAGAGTCCGAGCACAACATGAACTCTTTACGAGGATTCGATGTAATAGATTCCATCAAACAACAAGTTGAAGTCATTTGTCCAGGGGTGGTTTCTTGCGCTGATATATTGGCACTCAGTGCTAAAGAATCTGTTGTTGCGGTGAGCTATTAAATAAGACACTCATCTTCACTTCCTTCCTTTATTGTAACTAAGAACGATTAAGGAGACCTTATGTTCTCCGGAGGAAACCTGAACTTGAATGAACTGAACTTACATGCATTTATTTTAACTTAATGAAAATGATTATATTGGATTGATCTAATAGAATATGATCAAAACTGATTGGAATGGGTTGCAAGAGAGTAAACTTGAGAGAGATAACTTATAGGAACTGCTTATAACTTATTCACCTGATAGGACATGATTATAACTTATCTAAATATATTAGACCTGAACGTACTACTTCCGTTTCTTAAAGTTCTTTACGCTTTGGAATATGTGTCCAAAGTATGAAAACTTTGACCGTAAATTCATACTATTATATCACTACAAAAAATTGTACCATTAATGACGGGAAATCCTGTCGCTAAAGGCCTATAATCGTTGATTAATGAATGGATTTCCTGTCGTGAACCCATCATAAAAAAGGATTGTCGTTAATAGAAAATTCCGTTGTTAACCCGCCGTGAAAGACATTTGCGAAGGTTGTTCCCGTCTTTGTTTGGTTGTTAGCCCCGTCGCAAAAGGCTTTTGCGACGGGATTTTTGACCCGTCGTAATTATGTTGTCGTTAACGATACAAATTCTTGTAGTGTATAAATAAAATGTTACATGTAAGATCTTGTTAGATTGGTCTCAGTATGTATTTTCGGAATATCAATTTTTTATAATTATTTCACATACAAAATTGAATATATTAATAGTTTGCAATGGAGTATGTGCAAATAGTAACCGTAAACAACTTTAAAGAACGAAGGTAGTATCTTTTAAAGGTGAAGATCAAGAACGACCCTGGTTAATTAATTATAGTTGTACCAATTATCGGAGTATGATCGCACTAATATTATAGTTAATTTCTTGCTATCGGACGTACTAAATCCTTAATGTATGTATAGCTTGGCGGTCCAAGCTGGAGTGTTGAGTTTGGGAGAACAGACACAATTTCGAATCCAAGCGCAGCGGCGGCTAATGCTGAACTTCCATTCGCTACAGATGACCTCCCTGCGATGATCTCCTTATTCTCTTCCAATGGTTTCTCCGTAAAAGATTTGGTTGCCCTATCAGGTGTCTCTTTTAAGTCTCTCAAATCTTAACTTTGACATTAGTTAATACGAAAATCTTGACGAATCGACTTGATGTTAAATAACTGAAATACTGATTAAGAAGAAGATTTTGATAATTTTTTTATTATTAAACCCCATAAAGTCGACGATTAGCTAGAAATAGTCTTTTACGTGATATCATCATTTATATAGTTGCGTGGTTTAAAGTTTTTAATATTTGTACTCATACATGACTTTGTTCCCAAATTCTTATATGAGACTGTCCTCACCATCAACTGATGGTGAGACCAGTTCACACTTGCGAATTTGGGTATGTTATTTCTATAGTTTAGACATGTTACTTCTTTTTTTATAATTTTAGAGGAGGTACTTTTTTTAGTTTAGGTATGTTACTTCTATATTTTATACATGTTACTTTTTTTATACGGAGTAGTTTTAGGAGAGATACCTTCTTAGTTTAAGTATGTTACTTCTATAGTTTAGACATGTTACTTTTTTTTTATAATAATTTTAGAAGAGGTATTTTTTTTAGTTTAGGTATGTTACTTCTATAGTTTAAACATGTTACTTTTTTATATAATTTTAGATGATGTACTTTTTTAGTTTAGGTATGTTACTTCTATAGTTTAGACATGTTACTTTTTTTTATACGGAATAGTTTTAGAGGAGGTACATTTTTAGTTTAGGTATGTTACTTCTATAGTTTAGACATGTTAGTTTTTTTTTTATATAATTTTAGAGGAGGTACTTTTTTAATTTAGGTATGTTACTTCTATAGTTTAGATCTGTTACTTTTTTTTTATAGTTTTAGGGGAGGTATGCTATTGGTTTCGCACTCGTCACACCATCAAGTTGATGGTGTGACTGGTCTCACAGGAGACGCACTGGACTTTGTTTAATTGACTTTAGAAAATAAATTAAGCAAGTCTTTTTTATCATTTATAGAAACAAAGAACCTTTCTAATTCAAATTCAACTTTTGTTGGCTTTAATTTTTCTATTCTTAATAAAATTAAATATACTCCCATATACACCACTTGAACGAGCAGAATAGTTCTTTTATCATAAGGTCTGACTAAATATTACTACCTCTGTTTCATAAAGTTCTTTACGCTTTGAAATATGTGTCCAAAAATTAAAACTTTGACCATAAAATTTCATCATTATACACTTATACCTATCAAAAATTATCATGAGACTATCTTGCTAGATTCGTCTCAAAATGTATTTTACAAATATCAAATTTTTATAATTTTTTGTCATATCGAATTGGATATATTTACGGTCAAACATTGCAACAGAATCCGCGCAAATAGTAAGTGTAAAGATTTTTTAGAAACGGAGGTAATATATATATAATTTGGAGCAGTTATCTTTTTTATCTTAACCAAACAGTTTTTGGTAAGAATATTCCTTAGAAAAATAAATGAAAATTAAATCATTGCAATCTAACACAACCTCTATTTTCATCTTCCAATAGGTGGTCACACAATAGGGGTAGCTAGGTGTGTGCGCTTCCGTGATCGTGCCTACACAGAGAGAAACATCCTTCCTGCCTTTGCACAATTTTTGCAAAACATATGCCCTATTGATGCTAGTGGTGACAACAACCTTGGTCCGTTTGACGTTCGAAGTCACAACGTATTTAATAATGATTACTTTTTAGGTTTAACCAACTTTGAGGGTCTACTTCACACAGACCAATTGCTATTTACTGGAAGTGGAACCGAAACTGATATTCTTGTTCAAATGTATGCAAATAATGAGGGACTTTTCTTTGCTGATTTTGCTGCTGCAATTTTTAAGATGAGCAGGCTTGGTATTGAAATTGCTGGTACTGGGGTGATTCGCAAAAATTGTAGGTTTCCTAATTAAGGACTCATTTTTTATCTTTATCTGTAATTGGGTTGGTTTGCTAATTGTTGCCTCTCTTCATTTGTGAGATACAGATTATAGAAATCTTCTTTTTCCTATGTAAAACTCTCCATCAGATTTTGGTTTCTTTATGGTATCAGAGCAGAGATCTCTAGAAAGAGATTGAGGTTGCTCGATTTGAGATTGTTTTTTGAACTATTCTTGATCAGCACGTTAAGTTTTGTTTGCGATTTCTGAAAATTTGTTGCGAAAGTTCTTGCGGTTGCGAATTTTCATGCACAAATTTGTGAAACTGATTGATTGTATACTGCGATTGCGATGGCGATTGAAGACACTGAAAGTGAAAATTCTCAGAACAACATGAATCAAGGAGGTAATGGAGATAACCTTGATCCTTATTTCATAGAAAATTTGGATAATCCGACTTCTTCTCTAGTTGATGTAGTCTTTACTTGTGTGAATTTTGTTCGTTGGAGTAGAAATGTTAAGATAGCTTTAATTGCTAAGAACAAGGAAGTTTTCATCAATGGTGGAATAACAAAACCTGCCACTAATCATAAGGATTATCTGAAATAGAAACGTGCTGATTTTATGGTTGTTAGCTGGATTTTAAGCTCTATGAATCATGATTTAGCTGATGATTTTGGCTATATTGATAATGCTGCGGAATTGTGGCGTGAATCAACTGAAAGATTTGGCCAATCCAATGGTCCATTAATTTATCAGTTGAAAAAGGAAATTGAAAATTTGACTCAACATATCATGACTATTTTCACTTATTATGGAAAGCTGAAGAAAATGTGGGATGAAATGCAAAATTTGAGAGCATTTCCTACCTGTTCTTGTGGTGCTATGATTCAATGCAGCTATAATTTCATGAAAAAGATAGCTGAGTTTGAAGAAGAAGACAAAATGATGAAATTCTTGCTTGGTTTGAATGGAGGTTTTGAGAGCACTGTGACCAATGTACTGTCTATGGACCCTTTGCCCAGCATCAATAGAGTATTCTCTATTACTCAACAGATAGAGAAGTAGAAGGAAATGAGCAGTGATGTTGTTGAGTTTAATGCTATGAACAACAGTGCTATGGCTGCACATGCCTACAGAGGTGGTCCTTTCCAAGGGAAGAAAGATTGGAGAGAGTTGAAGAAAGAAAAGATGAACAAACTTTATACTCATTGCAAAGGGAAAGGTCACTTTGTTGATCAATGTTTCAAGATTATTGGTTATCCTGACTGGTACAATACAATCAAATCTTCAAAGGGGACTAATTCACATGGTAGTAGGATTGTTGCTCATGTACATTCTAGTGTTGATCTTGCTGACAGTCCTTTGGATAATGCTGGTGATGATGGAATAGTAAGCAATGAAATGCTCAATGCAATCTGCCAAGAAGTTATGAAGGCTGTGAAAGGCAAACAATCACAGAACAATGATACTAGTGGAGCTGCTTGTTCCTATGCAAACTATGCAGCTATAAATTCTCATTCTTTCAACTGTTCTATGAATAAAATACATGATGATAGCTTATGGATTGTTGATTCTGGAGCGTGTGATCACATGACATATAATGAAAACATACTGACCAACATAAGAACTCTTAAGAAACCTATCAAGGTTGGTCTGCCTGATGGATCTCAGTTAACTGTTGAAATATATCATGGGTGATACTATGTTAAATAATAATCTGGTTCTAAACAATGTTTTGTTGGTTAAGGGATTCAAACATAACTTGTTGTCTGTTGGTAGACTAATTGAACATACTGGTGTTCAAGTTAAATTCACCAGTGCTGGATATACTTTCCAGGACCCTCTATTCTCTATTGGCTGGAACTGGAAAAAGGACAAATGGCCTATACTACTTTGTTGCACCTTCAGGCAACAAGAACTCAAGTGTTGAGAGCTACCAAGGTAATGCTTCCCAATATCCAAGTTGTAATACAGTAGCAAATGTAGTTGATGTGAATCAGATAAATTTACCAAATAAAACCGGTACTAGTATCTCTTCAAATAAGGAAGTCCATAGGGATCAATTGGACTTACTTCATGCTAGGTTAGGACATGCATCTTTGTCCAAAATGAAGTATGTAAGTGATGATTTTTATAAGGGAGTTACTAAATACAATTGTGGTGTGTGTTATAGTTCAAAACAACATAAGTTTCCTTTCGATGTGAGTAACAGCAAAGCTACTGTATGTTTAAACTTGATACACTTGGATTTGTGGGGCTCTTATAGAGTCAAAAGTTTGGATGGTGCTTCCTATCTCCTGACTATTCTTCATGATCACAGTAGGACCACATGGACATATTTGTTGCACAACAAACTACAGGTTGAGAAAGTTATATCTGAATTTTTGTCGTCCATGGTTGAAACTCAATTCAATACAAAGGTTAAGAGAATAAGGTCTGACAATGGAACTGAAATAGTCAAAGAATCCTGCAGCTATTTGTTTGGTAGTAAGGGTATTTTACATGAGAAAATTGTTCCATATACCCCTCAACAAAATGGCAGAGTTGAGAGGAAACATAGAAGTCTTCTTGAGATAGCTAGAGCTTTAAGATTCCATGCAGGTCTTCCTAAGAAATTTTGGGGAGAATGTGTGTTGACAGCAACTCGTTTAATTAACAAAATCCCTTCCAAAGTGTTGAATTGGAAAACACCATTTGAGATCCTGTTCAAAACACCTCCTGTTTATGACCAACTCAGAGTGTTTGGTTCTCTTTGTTTTGTTTATGACAAACTCAGGTTCAGAAAGACAAATTTGACCCTAGAACAAGAAGGTGTTTGTTCATTGGATGCCCTGGTGGTTACAAAGCCTTTAAGCTCTATGATCTTGACACTCATATTGTGCTTGTATCCAGAGATGTGATTTTCTTTGAGACAGTATTTCCATACAAACTTTCCCCACAATCTGTGGTTTCCACTCCACCACATCTAGTTCAGTTTAGCACTGAAAGTCCACATCTAGACACAATTGTGGTTCCTGAATCATCTATGTCTCTTTCACCTATTTCCTCTCAAAATGTTAATTCTTCTCATGACATTCTTTAATCTCAACATTCCCAGAATACTCTCATTCATGCTGCCTCATCAAATTCTAACAATACCAATTATGTATCTATCAATTCTCTGAACCCTAACCCTATTCAACCTTCACCCCCTAATACTGGTTTATTCCTAGTTTAACACAATCTACCAGGCCAATAAAACCTTCTTCTATTTTGAAAGACTTTGTGGTAGGGTACATTCCTTATAGGGATGTGCAGAATCCTGCTGGCAGTGGGAATGACAGTGAGTCTCTCTCTTTTACTGTTGCTCCAACTCTTACTGACACTACACCTGATAGTTCTATAAAACATGATGAAAACTGGTTGCTTTCTATGGCTCTTGATAGCTATGACACTCGGGAGTCACTTGCTTTCTCTGTTTGTGCTTACCCTTCTGATGCAAAACACTACAATCAAGCCAAGAATGATGAGAATTGGGTGCTTGCTATGGGAAAAGAAATCCAAGATCTTGAGCGCAATGATATTTGGGATCTTACTGTGTTACCTAAGGATAAAATAGCTATTGGATCCAAATGGATTTACAGAACTAAACTCAACTCTGACTACTCCATAGACAAACATAAGGTTAGACTAGTTGCTATTGGTTACCAACAAATTGAAGGTAGAGATTTCACTGAAACTTTCTCTCATGTTGCTAAGTTAGCAACTGTAAGGATAGTTATAGCTCTTAGTGCTATGAAAGGGTGGATATTGTGTCAACTTGATGTGAATAATGCTTATTTACATGGTTTTCTTGATGAGGAAGTTTACATGACACCACCTGCTTGTTATACAAAGGAACAACCAGGAGAGGTTTGCAGAATCAAAAGATCACTTTATGGCCTAAAACAGGTTTAGAAGTTCACAGAAATGACCAAGGCATATTTCTCTCACAAAAGAAATATATCAAGGATATTCTTGTTGATGCTGGTATGGAGGATTGTGATCCTGTACCTACTCCTTTGTCACATGGTCTAAAATTATCCACTGATGTAGGTGATATTATTGATGAGCCTGAAGTTTACAGAAGACTAGTGGGAAGACTGCTGTACTTGGGCATCACAAGACCAGATATGTCCTATTATGTTCAACATCTCAGTCGGTTTGTCCATTCTCCAAGAATACCTCACTTGCGTGCTGCCTTGCATGTTCTCAAATACTTGAAAGGCACACTAGGTGATGACATATGGTACTCTTTAAGTTTTGATCTGCATCTGTCAGCATACAGTGATGCTGACTGGAGCTTATGTCAATATAGTAGCAGATCTCTTAATGCTTATGCTGTTTTTCTTGGGCCTAATTTAATTTCATGGAAAACTAAGAAGCAGAGGAGTGTCAGCAAATCGTTTGCTGAAGCTGAATACAGAAGCATGTCAGCTATAGCTAGTGAACTTGTTTGGATACAAGGCTAACTTGAAGATCTTCAGGTGCATATTTCTCTGCCTGTCACTTTGTATTGTGACAACACTTCAGCAGAACAGCACAAAATCCGATGTTTCATTATAAAACAAAATACCTCAAGAGAGATATGCACTATGTTCGTGAGCAAGTTGAAGCAGGTTTCATCAAAACAACTCATGTCTCTAGTTCTCAGCAGCTTGCAGACTTGCTTACTAAACCCCTAGCTGCATCTCAACCTCATACCTTATCTGCCAAGCTTGGACATATTTCTAAGGTCCAGCTTGAAGGGGGAGTATAGGATCAGTTGCTTATTTATTTTATCTTAATATTATTTCTTCTTTCACAAGTTGTTACAAGTTAGTTAGCTTTGTCAGAAGTTTGTTATGCCAAACTTGTATTTAAGAGGTTGAGGTTGCCTCTCTTCATTTGTGAGATACAGATTATAGAAATCTTCTTTTTTCTCTGTAAAACTCTCCATCGGATTTTGGTTTTGAGGAGTAACCTTTAGTAATTGCATAGCTTGAACGCAATAACATATTTTTTGTGTTATACTTTTTGATTCTTTTAAGGGGTTTATTATAGATGGGCATGATCAGGCTGCACTATGGGTTGCTGAGCCCGTCACAAAATTGACCGACACGGCACAAACCTCTTGTAAACTCAACATGTTACGTGAGGCATGCGATAGACCATTAGTCGTTCATGGATATCATTTAAGAAACTTAGCACATGAGCCTATGTGGTCCGATACATTAAGTCACGGGGCACACAGACTTAGTATATGAGTCTACGTGGTCCGATACGTACGTGCCCCAACTTTAGGGATTATACTAAAAAAATATGGGGTTAGCTTAAGCATAAAACAAGCTATTTTTTGCGTATCCGATATGCTAAGCTTCTTTCGATTGTAAAATAAAATATTAGTAGTTCTTTTGAGGTAAAAATATTACTAGTTTTTGATAAACCACGATCATGCAACAAACACCACTTAATTTAGATATAGGCATATAGTAATACGTAGGATTAGTGGGTTCAATTAACTTCCACCTAAAATTAAATTGATCTTCTAATTATAAAGTTGAAGGCTTCAGATTCCAGAACGTCTACCGATGATCTTATTAAATGATTAACGGCACTAGTAGAAAAAACTCCTGTTGCAGCCCCCTTGTTGCAGCGTACATGTATTAATACGCTTCAACAACCAGTAGGTCAACGCGGGTCAAACCCTGTAAAGGGTTATTGCAGCGTACAAAATTAATTGCCCCCTGCAAAAGAGTTTTTTGCAGCGTACAGAGTAAAAGCCCCCTGCAATAACCCTTTTATTTTGCAGCGTACAGGTAAAAGCCCCCTGCAATAACATGTAAAAAATTTTTCGCTTCAAAGTTAATTAAAACATTTCGTCATAAAACCTCAGGACCAAATTCGAGCACTCAACTCCCTCTTCTTCCCTCAGCTTTCCCTGCGTGAAGCCATTTTCATCGTCCGTCGCCGGTGGTACTTACAGAGTGAAGATGAACCTCTCACTTCCTCCCACTCTCTCTCCTCCCTAAAACCCCTCTTAAACCCCCAATTCCCATTTTCCACAACCCTAACTCCATAACCCTAATTTCCACCCCTTCTCTCAAGTCCCCCCAAATCCTACGCTTGTGATGCATTCCCGGTCAACGAGACATTCCTCGAGCAATTCGGCCCGAAAGACACCGAAACCTAGGAAGAAGCCCAAAAGCGGACTTGGGTCGAACGAGGTTGGGCGCCATGGGAGGAGATTTGTTAGGTTATGATACATATGACAATTCATAAATCATGCGGAAAAAACCATAAAGCCAGGAAAGCATATTATTTTCACATAATCATGCATTTAGCATAGAATAGATGCATACATGTTGCAGCGTGCCTTCCCTAGCTGCGCCCGAACCGAACAAGAAAAAGTCTTTAGGACTCCAAATGTCGTCCCTCCGTAGATAGCCCACAGTACGTCCGGATCCGCCTCAAGTTAGACCAACTAGAATCGCCCTTAAGGTTACTAGGAATTTCGGCTATGTGTTTGCAAGTGTATGGCTGATTTTTCTTTCAAAAACTTACCCTTTGAATACTTCAATCGTACCTGCAAATAATGACCCTAGGCCCTTATTTATAGAGGTATGGAAAAGGAACTGGAATCCTATTAGGATACTAATTAGTTAAACTAGAATCCTAGTAGGACTCTAACTAATTAATTTTATCCTTTTAGGATTAGGAATTTAATCATCAAACAAATCCTATACAATTTAGGTTTCGTATGTGAACACAAACTCTACACGAGCATGACCCACGAGCGTGCAGGCCATGCCCACGCACAGCCCACACGGCCGCTCGGCCCACGCGAGCCGCAAGCCCACGCGAGCAGCAGCACCACTCGCAGCCCATTGCTGCGCGCGCTGCGCGCGCTGCCATGGCCTGCTGGGCCTGGCCTTGCGTTGGGCCTGGCGTGGCCTTGGTTGTTCGTGTGGCGCGCTTGGCTTGCTGGGCGATGGCCTGGCTTCGTGCTGGGCCCTCGTCCGGCAGGCCTCGTCCGATGCTTATTCGTACGATACGCTTCCGATTAAATTCCCGGTTCCGGGATTCATTTCCGATACGAACAATATTTAATATTTCCGATTCCGGAATTAATTTCCGTTTCGAACAAATATTTAATATTTCCGTTTCCGGAATTATTTTCCGATTCCGATAATATTTCCGATTCTGACAATATTTCCGTTTCCGGCAATATTTCCGATTCCGACAATATTTCCATTTCCGATAATATTTTCCGATACGTACCATGTTTCCGTTTCCGGCAACATCTACGACTTGGATAATATTTATATTTCCGATACGATCCATATTTCCGTTTCTGGCAATATCATCGTTTCCGGAGTATTCATTTCTTGCTTGTGACGATCTCAGCTCCCACTGAAACCAAGATCCGTCGGTTCCGAATATCCATAGATAGAGTATTTAATGCCATTAAATACTTGATCCGTTTACGTACTATTTGTGTGACCCTACGGGTTCAGTCAAGAGTAAGCTGTGGATTAATATCATTAATTCCACTTGAACTGAAGCGGCCTCTAGCTAGGCATTCAGCTCACTTGATCTCACTGAATTATTAACTTGTTAATTAATACTGAACCGCATTTATTAGACTTAACATAGAATGCATACTTGGACCAAGGGCATTATTTCCTTCAGTTTCCCACTTGTCCTTGGGGACAAGTGTGCATTTCCTAATTCCTTTGTCGCTCGATGCTTGCTCTTGAACATAAGGTAAGAGTTGTCATCCTTATTATGTCCAGAGGTGTTCCTCGGTTTCAGAGTTCAACTGATCAAATAAACAGATAATCATAGCCTATGATTCATCCGAGCACGGCCATGCATTTCACAGTTTCTAGCTCTCCGATTTGCCTTGTACAACTTTTAAGCATCTCATCCCGATTTATGGGAGGACAATCCCAATCTTGCGATCTTGAGATTAGACTTCGTTTGATAGGTGATTACCTGAGCGTTGCCTTTATAGCCTCCTTTTACGGTGCGACGGTTGGTCAACGTCAAAGCAACCAGTTCTCAAACAAGTAATCTCAAATCACTCAGGTATTGAGGATTTAGTGTCTAATAATTTTAATGAAATTTACTTATGACAGATTTTCATCTCTTACAGTAAAGTTTCATAGGTCTGTCCGATACTAGTCTTCTCAAAGTAAGTATCTATGCAAATGATTATGACATTGCCATGTCCACATAGTTCAAGAAACAGAACTACTAGTCATCTTGCATTCTAGTCGTCTAACGTTTTCTATGCGTCCAATTTTATAGAAAACTCCGACCAGGGACCATTTTCAACTTTTGACATTCAAGTTCACTTGATAGACATTTCTTAGTCACAGGACTGGTCCTGACAGTCTATCTTGAATATTTCGTCAAATTGAAGGGACTCATCATTTAATACTAAACCAAGATTAAATGGAATATGAAAATACATTTCATATATGATAAATGTTCAACCCCAATGTTTTACAACCATGGGCCTTAAACCCATCTTTAAAACAGTTCATGGAATTTCAAAGCTATGTTTGATTTCCAGTGCTACAATGTGAGTGTTGTTTCTCACTTGTTGCATAGGTTTAGTTATCATGCTTTGCCAATCTTAATATCCTTTTCATCGAATGATTTTCGAGATATGATGATAAGATCTTTTGAGTTTGTTTATTATGTGATCTAGTCTTTCTTACTTAAATAGTGGTTCTACGCATTTTGCAATGAAGAACCATCAATTCAGCAGACAGGTGATCCAGCCAAGTTCAGTGAAGAACTTTTTAATGTAAACAACTCAGTTTTATTGCTTCTTAGGCAATAAGTACTTTCACTTCAACTGTATAGCTTGCTAGTGATGCTTTGTTTGGATTTACTTATCCAAGCAGTTCACAGATATGTGGAAGACTTTCCAGCTGTATCTTTGAACATAGAAATTAATATTTAATTTCCCACGCAACAACTCATGGTCTCCAATCCATGTTGCCATTTCAAAACACGATGCTCTATAGCTCGTCCTTGCCAATGGTTAACTCCAAAGGGATCTTTCTTGATCCTATACCAGTGTTTATGCGTGTAGCATCAATATTTAGCATATCTTTATTTCCTTGAATCAAGAAGTAATCCTATGTACCTTTTCAAGTACCATAAGTTTTTCTTGATCTCAATCTAATTGGTCTTCACTTAGATCAATAGAGATTGGTATATGTTCGTCATGCCTAAAGTCATACGATACGTTTTTGGCGATACTCATATTATATCATACATGATAAATTCTTTTGCAGAATAATTCCCAATTGAATTCTATTCATGTAACTTTAGCTCATTCAATTTCAGTAGATACTGAATCCAGCTAAATTCTTTGACATATAATATAGGTGAAGAATCTCATTAGATTCTTTGATGTTAACTTAGTAAATGCTTATACATAGTTCAAACATTCTTTTACTTAGATTTATTCACATGGGTCGAATATCTCCAATGGAGTATTTCGTGTTTGATTTAGTAAATGCCATTACTTAATCCAAAACAATATTATAAGATCTTTGTAAATAGATCTTATTACCCAGTATGTACTAAGTTTCGCCTTGGTCCATCATTGATGAATAATCTCAAATCTAAGTATTTAGCATTTGAATGTTATTTCACAATAGAGAGATATGTGTGTGATACACATAGGACCAATTAAGTTTTATGTACTCCCACTAAACTTCTTATATATCTATAAGAATCATGTACATTTTATGAAACTAAAATACTTATTAGCTTCACTAAAATACATTTCTAATTCCCAATTGCTTGCTTAAATCTGTACTTAGATTTCATAAGCTAGCTATTCTTTTCAAGCATTTATTTGGATCCACAAATCCTATGACATACCATGTACATAGTTTCTTCCAACATTTGACTGAGGAAGATGTTTTGTCATCCAATTGTCATATGTACCAATATGCAATCATTTCTTGAATTATAGACTTGAGCATTACGATTATGCATGAGGTTTCAACACAATCCACGCCGTGAATTTTCTTGTAACCTTTAGCAACTAATCTAGCTTTGTGTGTGAACACAATTTCATGTTTGATGGTTTTTATCCATAAAACAAACTTGCAACCAATAGGTGTGAAACTATTCTTGCAAATCAACAAAATTGCAATTTTGTCATCAAAAACATTGAGTATGTTTTATGGCCTCTAACCATTTAAAACATTTGAGTCTATATATGGCCTCTAACCATTTTAGGGAATCTGGATTTCGTCATAGCTTTCTTACAGGTCACAAACTCATTAATCTACATGATAATAGTTTGACTGCAAGTTGTAGGTTTCTTCACTATCTAATAGAAGAATTGCATAGTTTCAGTGACCTGAACGCCATGTTTCTTCACTATCTAATAGAAGAATCTCATAGTTTCAGTGATTTGAACTCTATGCCTACTTGGGTATAGAACATCAAACAATAGAATATCAATAGCCACTTGAAAGTCCCTTGAATATTCTGTTCTCCTTGAAGCACTTGTAAAGTCTTCTAAGAGATGTCTATTCTTTAAAGCCATTTCTAAAGTCCTTAAAGAATAAGTTCGGATTTTCTGAAGCACTTCGAAAAGCCTCCGGAATGTCCGTTTTATGTTTGTTGTTCGCCTCGAAGCCTTTCGAGGTCTATTTTCTCCCACTTGTCATTTTGGAAACGAATCTCCAAAAGGACATTATTTCGAGCAAACAAACATTATGTTCTCAAAAATTCATGGTAGAAACAATACCCTTGTGTCTCATTTGAATAAATCACAATGAAACATATATCTATACTTGGGCCTTAGTTTGTTGAATAACAAACACTAAGCACCCACTGAGTTTAGCAACTCTTTAGATATATAATTATGAAAAGATATTCTGAAATTACTTTTCAATAGCTTTGACGAATTTGGTTTAGTTTGGTGGTAGTTTGAGCATTTTGTTTTAGAAATTATAGGAAAAGTCTTAATGATTCATCATTGATCGAATCAAGTACTAATCGACTTCGATCATTCCAACTTAGATATGCCATATCTGATGGAGCTAGATTGTGAATTTTTCTACACACAATCATTGATGATCATTCTTGGTATAAGTAATCAACAACATGATCTAACCTAGATCTTTATGATTCCTTGCCAAGTGGATTTTATACTTCTGAATCTTTGAACTAGCCAAACAGATTAAAACTTATATCACATTGAGTAAATAAACCAATATGCACTCAAAACCATGTGAAATAATAAAGTCATAAAATCTTTCTTTAGCTTTGAACTCTATTGTCTAGGCGTTCTAACAATAGTTCATATCTTTTGTTACTTTCAACAAGTAAGACTAGTCGTCTTAAATTGATCTAAAAATCAATGAACTTTCAAAAGTCCATCAAAATAGAGCTTTTGAATGTTAACTTGTTGATATGGTCTAAGCAACAATGCCAAAGATTAGTGAAACTCAAATCAAGGGGTTGATTTGAACCTAGTAAAGTTTTATTGTTAAAGAGTTGTTTGTTTTAATCAAGCATATTGACTCAACCCGTAAATGACCATTTCATTCAAATAAACAAACAAACAAACAAACAAGCATTGTTTTCGTTCTTCTGAATGTGAGCCTTTCTGTGTTTAAAAACAGAAATTTAGGTATGCTGATTATGGAACAAAATGGCCATTAAGTTCCAGCCTTTGAAAGGACTTAAAACAAACTAGATGACCCTACAATTAATGTAGCATTTTCATTCTTCATTTCCCACTTGTAGGCCACTAGTGGATCCTAGCTTCCATTGTTTGAGTTATTACCGAAGTAAGAACCTCAAGCGGTATATGATACCAAGGAAGTTTGATTGCTAGGTCACTTCTCTTTAAACATTAACTTTTAGGTAGAAACAGAATTGTAAATTCCTTTCACTTGTTTTCCTATTTCTTGTACCCTTTCTTATAGTCTTAAGAATTGAATTCTCTAGTGTTGACTTTTATACTTTGTTAGACATGTCCAATGTCATTACAACAAAGTTCTTACCATTTATTAAGTTTCAACTAGATGATCTTACCAGAAGCTTTTAAAGTTCTCTAATCATCGAGCTATTCGAATGTCTAGGGACTAGACTCATTCGAGAATTAAATGGACAAAGATATTAGGTTGTTAACCATTGGTAAAGTTGAGCGTTTTAAACTCAATGCTTTATGATCTCAAAACTACATTGTATTTTGAATTCACAAGCACCAATCGGTTTGCCATTCCACTTTGATACTCGAAAACAACCATAAAAGTCGATATAAGAAACGTACATTTTAAATTGCTCACTTTCTCTCATTTTCGTGAATCGTTCTTAGATTCACTACCAATCGAGGAAATTTACTGTTACCTTTCTAAAAGGATTTATTGCAGTGCAAGATATTTAATTATAAACAATAATTAAAACATACATTGAAGCATGCAAAGTCTAAACATTTATCATGAGTAATAACTTGAAATTAAAGCATTCCTGCAACTTAAACAAGTTATTAGCATTTTATTCGAATTTAATGTTCCGGCAGGTGTGAATAAAATGATTCCAATATCCTAAAATCATTGAAGAATTAAGCACAGTTTGTCGACTTAATCCTAAAACATCTTAGGTAAGCAAAAACCTTTTGCTAATAGTCTAGAAACTATTCTTGGTTGATAGGCACGTCTAAGAACTTATTAGGTAAACCTATCGATTTTGCCACGACATAAAAGGACTCCTTACTTATATCGTTGAGTTTCACCAAAACTAACATGTACTCACAATTATTTGTGTACCTTGCCCCTTTAGGACCAATAAGTAACACCTCGCTGAGCGAAAACTATTACTAGATTGATGTAAAGGATATCCAAGCAAGTGTATATTTTGGCATGGCACCTTTTAACTCAATTTTTAAGTTTGGAACTTAAGGCTTTTACTATGTTGGTTAGATTTTAAGTGAACTAAAATCCTTAATCATGCAACATAATCAAGCTTTGATCTCATGCATATTTAAGACATATTTAAAAGCAATAAATAACTTAAAACATGCATAAGATAAATGTGATCTAGTATGGCCCGACTTCATCTTGAAGCTTCAACTTCAAAGTCCGTCTTGAAAATCTCCGTGGGAGGCACCATTTTCTTCAAATAGGATAAGCTATAATTAAAACTAATTACAACTATTTGATGGTACGCAGACCATATTTGAATTGAAAAACAATTTTGGTACTTTGGACCAATTACATTCAAATTAATGGTACGCAGACCATATTTTCTATCCTATTTGGGCCATACTAGTCACTTCATAACCTGCCAAACAGTACATATACAATATATACCATTCACCCATTCATTATCATGAATGGCCCACATAGCTGGTTAGTAGAACACATTATGCATCACATAAACATTTGCAGCAATTAATCAAGGGCACCAATAATCTACAAATTATTCAGTCCTTATTAATTCTAATCAAGTTGTTTTAACCTTAAGGATTTGTAGACCTAATCAAGAGTTTATGACTAAAAGGGGCTCCCACTTAAACCAATAAATTCATATGCTTTACTAATTTTAAACATAAAAATGTATTTCTAGTCTAACCGGAAACATACAAATTTAATTAAAATTTAAAGCTCATATAAATTTATAATTGAATCCAGAAATTTAATTTAATTTCAGTCGTATTTAAATTAATTCATGATTTTAATTTTAGTAAAATAATTAGAATAAATAAAATTTATTATAATTACAATATTCAAAATTAAAATCCAAGAAAATAATTTAAATTATTAATTTTAAAATTAATTAAAATTACGTAAACTGAAAATTTCAAATTAAAATTTTAAAACGATCTAATCGCTACGCAACAACCCCACGCAACGCACGCCCATGGGCCACACGCACACAGCCATCGCTGGCCATGTGCGCGCAGCCCATGCGCTGCGTCGCATCGCTGCTGCTCCCCATCGCAAGGCGCGCGCCAGCGCTCGTCGCAACAAGCATGCTGCTGACCATCGCTGGGCGCAGCGCTCGTCGCACGTCGCAACAAGCACGCTGCACGCCATCGCTGGGCGCAGCGCTCGTCGCACGCACACTTGCGCTCGCTGCGCGCGAGGCTCCGCACGCTTGCGCGAGGCAATGCGCGCTGTGGCGCAGCACGCTTGCTGCCCACACGCGACTGCTCGTGCCTTGATCTCGCCCTTGCCCATGCGCCCATTGCTCACAGCCCACGACACAAGGCAGGGCTGCTGCCTTGTGCTCGTGCACCATGCCCTTGTTCGCTGCATTCGTACCGCATGGGCTACGAGCTCCCTTGCTCGTCGTCGCATGCCCGCACTATACAACACCCCTTAAGGGTAACACGTAGCGTCCATTGCTTTGTGCGTGCAATTTATATGAGCGAATCGCATAAAATTAAAAATTTATATTCAAAATTAATGACAAATTAATAAATAATATTAATTTCATAATTTTAGGGCGAAAAATCGAAAATTTATTATTTAATTGATTTCCGATTAACATGGAATCAAGTCTAGGTCATAAAAATTTAAAATTTAGCATAAATTTACAATTTTTATGGTGGTTTTTAATCATAGGTATCTAATTAAATTATAACTAATTATGAAAATCAAATTAATTCTAAATTATTCTAATTTTCAACAAATTAATCATAATTACAAATTAGATTGCATAATTAACAAGGCTAGGCATTCAAACTTGTTAAACATATACAGTAGGTCAATCAAAAATTCAAGATTTATCAACAAGAATCGCAAATATTTAATTTAACATCTTAAATTTACGAAATTTTGCATTCGGAAAACTAAAACCTCCGAAAAGTCATAGTTAGGCTTCGAATTAAAGATTTCTGGGTTTGGCCGAAAACTTCTTTTTTTGTCCAAATTTTAGAATGCCTTTTACATGCGGAATTGACACAAAAATCACTCGATTTGGATGAGTAACGAAGAAACTGCCGAAAAACTGCGTACGTATAATTAAATAAACGCAATTTGCAATTAATTAACAATTACGAAAATTAATCACCCCTTTTAATTCTTGCAAATTTGTAATATTTAACCATGTTTATGCAATATAGATTATGAAAATAATAAGAGGCTCGTGATACCACTGTTAGGTTATGATACATATGACAATTCATAAATCATGCGGAAAAAACCATAAAGCCAGGAAAGCATATTATTTTCACATAATCATTTAGCATAGAATAGATGCATACATGTTGCAGCGTGCCTTCCCTAGCTGCGCCCGAACCGAACAAGAACAAGTCTTTAGGACTCCAAATGTCGTCCCTCCGTAGATAGTCCACAGTACGTCCGGATCCGCCTCAAGTTAGACCAACTAGAATCGCCCTTAAGGTTACTAGGAATTTCGGCTATGTGTTTGCAAGTGTATGGCTGATTTTTCTTTCAAAAACTTACCCTTTGAATACTTCAATCGTACCTGCAAATAATGACCCTAGGCCCTTATTTATAGAGGTATGGAAAAGGAACTGGAATCCTATTAGGATACTAATTAGTTAAACTAGAATCCTAGTAGGACTCTAACTAATTAATTTTATCCTTTTAGGATTAGGAATTTAATCATCAAACAAATCCTATACAATTTAGGTTTCGTATGTGAACACAAACTCTACACGAGCATGACCCACGAGCGTGCAGGCCATGCCCACGCACAGCCCACACGGCCGCTCGGCCCACGCGAGCCGCAAGCCCACGCGAGCAGCAGCACCACTCGCAGCCCATTGCTGCGCGCGCTGCGCGCGCTGCCATGGCCTGCTGGGCCTGGCCTTGCGCTGGGCCTGGCGTGGCCTTGGTTGTTCGTGTGGCGCGCTTGGCTTGCTGGGCGATGGCCTGGCTTCGTGCTGGGCCCTCGTCCGGCAGGCCTCGTCCGATGCTTATTCGTACGATACGCTTCCGATTAAATTCCCGGTTCCGGAATTCATTTCCGATACGAACAATATTTAATATTTCCGATTCCGGGATTAATTTCCGTTTCGAACAAATATTTAATATTTCCGTTTCCGGAATTATTTTCCGATTCCGATAATATTTCCGATTCTGACAATATTTCCGTTTCCGGCAATATTTCCGATTCCGGCAATATTTCCATTTTCGATAATATTTTCCGATACGTACCATGTTTCCGTTTCCGGCAACATCTACGACTTGGATAATATTTATATTTCCGATACGATCCATATTTCCGTTTCTGGCAATATCATCGTTTCCGGAGTATTCATTTCTTGCTTGTGACGATCTCAGCTCCCACTGAAACCAAGATCCGTCGGTTCCGAATATCCATAGATAGAGTATTTAATGCCATTAAATACTTGATCCGTTTACGTACTATTTGTGTGACCCTACGGGTTCAGTCAAGAGTAAGTTGTGGATTAATATCATTAATTCCACTTGAACTGAAGCGGCCTCTAGCTAGGCATTAAGCTCACTTGATCTCACTGAATTATTAACTTGTTAATTAATACTGAACCGCATTTATTAGACTTAACATAGAATGCATACTTGGACCAAGGGCATTATTTCCTTCAAGATTTTCCCTCCTGAGGCAGATTTCGCCAGAACATCGCTCAATGAGGGGGAAGAAGTAGCATACCTTGTTCGACCATCTGGATGGATTTTGCATCTTCTACTTTGCAGTTTTAGATCTGGATTTAGGTAACGTAAGTTTAATTTATCCGGTAACAATCTTTCGTTTGAAATTTGTTCTTTCAATTTTGGGTTTAAATTGTAGAACTAGGGATTTGCTTTTCTATTTGTGTGAATTGGCAGCTCAACGAACATCAATTATCGATTTCAATAAATTTTATTCCATTTTGTTCATATGAATTCATGTTTTCTAATTGCCCTAAAAATTATCTTTATGAAGTCAATGTAGATGAGATTCGGCATTTGAAATTCAATCAGGGAGTTCATGAAGAACTACTTAGGCTCCTAACAGATCTATCCTCTAGAATCGGAGTTTCATCTCATTTCAGGTACTGATTCTCTCTTCTTTCATGATCTGATTATTATTTTTACTATTTTATTAGTAAATTGTTGAGAGTTTGAATTACTTTATATGTTATCAAGATTATGAGTAGTTCTCCAACAATATTTCTGCTTTTGTATATTAGTATATCTCGATCCTCTAGTTTCACAGACTATGTAAAGGAAAGTTATTCGCAAATTTCATATTTGAGTATGAATATTATTTATTGTCTGATGTATGAGGTTCATTGCATAGTTTAGAGAATCAATTTCTATATCTAAGTGCTATTTACAGATGCTTTATTCTGGTGTTTTCCTTTTTCTAATTGATTTAATAATTTTGTACACTTTCATGACATAATGTTGAGATGACACTGATAGAGGATACTATATATAGGTGGAGTGTAGTAGCAGTATTTACATGGTGATAATACTAAGCTTTGTAGTATTCTTTATTTCCACTAAGATGATAACAGATTATTCAAGCAAGTCACATAACGGTTTACTTGTTGTTAAGCAATTGGCCCGAACAAGAGGAGGGCTTTAATGAACTACAATCCCTTTGTACATTGTATTTTTTAACGGGCTATCTTTTAGTCCTTTTCTATTTCTATGCATCTGTGACTGTTGTATAGGCATCAAAATAATGATTGAAAACCTTGTAGTTATAGGCTTATAGCCATACTTGCTGTATTTGCAGTCAAGATGTCTAGTGACCATGGTCAAAGTAAAACGACCATATTCCATTCCTAAGTCAAATATTCAAGTTAGTCTAATTAATGATAAGTGCCGGTTATTTGATTAAAATTATATTCTGTTATACTTGCGTAGAATACACTCCCCCCCCCCCCCCCCCCCCCTCTTAAAATGATGCTTGGTATGAATTCTTTGCTTTTGAAATAAATTTTTTTGGTTGCAGATTGGATTTTGGGGGTTTGGTGTACTGATTTTGGGGGTTTAGTTTGAACACATTGAGGGACTAAAATAGATTTAGGGTGCGATATATGTCTCGATTTGGGGGTTTTAGGGTTTGTTCTATTCGTTTTTAGGGTTAAATTCGCTTGTTCAATTCGTTTTTAGGGTTTGTTCAATTCGTTTGTTCAATTCGTTTTTAGGGTTTGTTTAATTCGTTTTTAGGGTTTGTTCATAGATAAAGATGGGGTGGTGTTGGAATTAGAGAAAGTGGTGGTGGTGGTGGCGGTCGTGGTGGGGTGGAGCAGGGGAGGTGGGTCTTGGAGAAGGTATGCATATATGCGACAGTAATAGTTTTTCCCTTGTATTGGCTGGACTTTGAGTGCAGCTTCATTAACTTGAGTACCCTTCGTGTATTTTTCAGGCTAGTAAGCTTTATTAACTACATCTTTATACTATGGGGAACAAGTTGTATGCCACTGAGATGGCAAAAGTTCTTGATCCAAAGGGAAGTTTGTTTTCTGGGCGAGTTCTCTTATGTAATCTTTTGTGAAACAGGTGATAGAGAGAAATCATACACCAAAAATTTTTTGCTCACAAGTCACTGGATGATGTGGATGTGAAAAATGTCTTGGCTGCTGAGCAGCGGAAGATTCTGGGTGGCTGCCGCATATAGTGTTTAGCAGGGTTTTTCCTGTTGGGGAAGCAAACCCCCATTTACACCCTCTTTGGCAGACGGCAGAACAGTTTGGTGCTGTGTGCACCAACCAGTTAGATGAACAAGTTACGCATGTAGTTGCCAATTCTTTAGGAACTGATAAGGTATTGTTTTTGATTTTTTAATTGACTACGGGTCTTTGATTGTTAGACTGCTAGTAGTCAGGAATCTGTTTTCATAGTTGATTCATTCAGAAGACTTACCTGTTATATTATTATTATTATTATTATTATTATTATTATTATTATTATTATTATTATTATTATTATTATTATTATTATTATTATTATTATTATTATTTCAATTAGTAGGCCCTGAGATTGTGTTAAATCTGGAACAGGTTAATTGGGCTATGTCAACTGGAAAATTTGTTGTGCATCCTGGCTGGTGAGAATTTCTACCTCTTGTGATTACTATTACTATTACTATTAATTGGGCTATGTCAACTGGAAAATCTAGTGTATGTACCTCAATGTTCTTCTGTTAACTATACTCGTAAAAGACAATCTAGCCCCTCAGTAAAACCATGAAGTACGCAAGATAGTAAGATATTTTAACAGTCTTATACACTAATATTGATTAGTTTGCAGATTTAAGAAACTACTTAACCAATGTCATGAATGCTGGCCTGTTGCTAATATTGCGCGGACAAATACAGTACAAATAGGAGCCTGCAGTTAAGAAGTTCCTGTTAGTAAGGATGAGGTCAAATTTTTAACTACTCTTAACTGCAGGGGTGCTTTTCGTTTGGGGTTACATTGAGGGTGTGCTTTTTGTAGTTAAGATTGGTTCGGTTCATGTGAGTGTGCGACATTCGGATGAAGATTCATTCTTTTCTGTTTGGGTCAGTTTAGTTAGCTTATATTTTGGTTAATAGTCATGATCATTTTCAGGTTTGGACTTTTTCGATTTGGTTAAAAATAGAGTCATGTAATTCCGGATTGAGTCAGGTAATTTAGCTTGGGTAATTTGTGAAGCATTATGTAACTTGATAGGTTTGTTTGTTGGGTGCAATCTATATTGGACTGTGTTGTATGAACTGCATTTTAGGCAGTAAAAGGCGTGTCTTGAATTCTTGATTGATGCAGTCTTCATATTCTTGCTTGTCGTTTGAGTTGGAGCATGAACATAGAAATCAGAAGTGACTATTATCTTCTAGGAAGGAGCATGAACATAGAAACCAGTCAAGTTATAGTCTTTGGTAAGATTTTAGGATCACATTTTTGTATTTCTAGAGGTGGCCTTTCCTTATCTGATATGAAACTCCCTATACTCTCTGTACAGGTGAGAGGTTAATTATCTATGCTTCTACAATTCCACTTTTAGTTAGCCTTTCTTTTGGTCATTATAAGCTTCACTCCTATCATCGGCAGTGTATAAAGAGGCACGCCTAGATGCTGATGCGCCTTTATTAGTCTACACACACTTATGCGCTCCGAAAGAGCATCCTCCACCCTGTAACAACAACTCAACAACTACCCCTGTAATTTGTGCGCATATGTCTAAACAACAACAACAACAACAACAACAACCCCTGTAGGAACAACTTCCAAATTTGAAGTCTAGTTTTCGACTCCATTCCAAGAAATGATATTGTAATTACCTACGTTTAGTTTGAGTCAAATATAAATTAGTTGTATAAAATTAAATTTAAACATTTATTGAAGGTTCATAGACCTTAGAAATCAAGCTTCAATCAAATACTAACTCATTTTAACTTAAATCTTTAAGAGTTGACTCTTCATGTAAAGAAGATGAAAACTCATCTTTAACCCTGCTCCTCTTGCTGATCAAGTTGCCTTGCTACCTGATCGGTTACCGCTCTCTCATAAGTCTCATTCCCTGAATATCTCTTTAAACACCAAGCCACTATAATTTCTAACTTTCTTCTGTTATTAGTATCTGAAGTATTATAATTATAGTTCCATTGCTAGGCATGAAACCATCTTCGTCTTCTCTTCTGGCCAGCTCATGTAGTATTGTTCTGTTACTGTGATCGAGATGGTTGATTCTCAAAATTCTGAATACTATCCCCATCAATGTGTATTCTCAATAATACTAGAGCCACAAGGATTACAACCTAAAACTATTTAAATGATAAGGTGGAGAAATTCTCCAACATTTTTATAGACAAGAAAATAACCAAGAAAGGTTCCTTTATATCGTGTGACATGAAGTGCATAGGTTCGGGTAGTGATTTAAAGACACTTGATTGTTGTGACTTTATGAGGCTCCGAAGATGTGTTGTTCAGTTGCTTGATCAACTTTGTTTTAAGAAATTTGTTTTTTCCATGTAAACATTTAATCGATCTAATGCTCCATCAAATTTTTGTTTTTGTAAGGTCTATACTCCGGGGACTGCGCCTTATGCTAGTGAGGAAATTGATGTGGTTCGTGAGCAATGGGCGAAGTTTTTTTACCACCAAGTATTTATTATTGACATGAGGGCGCTTGATCGAGTTGGTTTAGATGTTATAGAACAATCTTTTATGTTAAAATGTATGCGTACGTTGAAATTGGAACGTAAATATATTTAAATGTATCGGTATGTGCACTTTGGTTTTGGGATATATACAAAACTCCAGTTATTGTTTTTATATTTGTTATACAGGTTGCGTTATTCTATTATTGTTTTGACAGGTTTCTATATTTGGTGCAAGGCACTCTAGGTATCCGTAAACAAAATTAGAATTTTCCCGCCAAAAGTGCTTTGTTGCAGCGTACATATATATTGTACGCTGTAACAAGGGTAAAAAATTTCGCAAAATTCCAGACTTGTTGCAGCGTACAAATAAATGTACCCTGCAAAAAGTGGAGTTTTTTGCAGCGTACAAGACTTTGTACGCTGCAACAAGTCAATAATTTTGCCAATTTTTTGACACTTGTTGCAGCGTACATACATATGTACGCTGCAAAAAACCACTTTTTGCAGCGAACATTGTACGCTGCAACAAGTTCAGACTTGTTGCTGGCCCCCCAGTTGCAGCATACGATGTACGCTGCAACAGGGGTCTAAAAGCCCGCTGCAATAAGGGTTTTTTCTACTAGTGCGGGCTCCTCTTTTTATAAATGTAAGAAACTCACACGTGACGTTTCATGGGTTAGATCTTAACAATATCAGATCAGACTAGAATAAGAGAACTAAGGTGAACTAAACGGAACACACCCAATTAATAATGATATTTTTCATTTATTTGGGTGGTCCATTAGACATTAACACATGTTTTATGTTACATTCTAGAGGAAGTCATTTCGGCATGTTGTGATGTGTTTCAAAACACGTCACAGGGGCATTTCTGTAAATAAATTGAATTTCAATGGTACATGTTTTAATCGTAATGGTACATGTTTTTGCACCCTTCTATAGCAATCGAAATTTCGCTCCCTTCTATAGCAAGGTTCAAGCTTTTGCACCATTGACCTTCCGGCAATTAGTTCTAATTTCTCCATCTTTTCCAGTAAGAACCCCCATTTTTCCGAGCTTTACTATTCCTGTAACATAATTGTTGAAGAAGTTATCCTTACTTGAACTATAATTTGCGACAATGGCGTCAGCGGTTCCTCCCTTTCCTGTGTATAGTTGTTGATCTGCGACAAGAAGACCTTTTTGTTTCATCAAGTTAATAAAATACATATTGTCGAACACAAATGGAGTTGTGGAGTCAATTGGTGTTAATTTGCTATCTCCTCCTTGCTTGGGACAATTTGCTCGTAATGACGCTGCGTAGGCCGGGTCTATGTTCTTATCATCATAGATATGGTTTTTGTAGGTTAAGCATCTTGCCATGCCTATCGTGTGAGAACCTTTATTTAAGAAAACACACGTACATTAATCAATAATTAACCTCAATAACATTGTAATTTTTGTGCAACTAAAACATGCAAAGATGGTAATTAATTATGGAAAATATGTATATACACTTTTGAATGATGACATTGAGCTTTAATTTGACCATTGTTTGTGATTTATACGTGAGATAAGAAATATAGTCATGTGGATTATTGTTGGTTATTCACAAAATGTATTTTCGATATATATTTATATTTTATAAATTTCACAAGTTCATAATTATTGATAAAGAACTCAAACATTTACATTGATAAGCGTGAAATATACTCTATCCGTTCCTAAACATGTGTTACTTTGGCCCTGTTTGGAAATTGGCTGTTGGCTGTTGGCTGTCGGCTGTTTTACTTAGCTGGTTTGACTGGCTGTTCAAGTTGGCTGCTTTTGTTGGCTGTTTGACTATGGATTGGTTACAAATATGTTTGGTAAAATCAGTTGTTGGCTGTTGGCTGTAGCTATGTAAAATGACATTTAAGGACATTTAATGTCTTTTATTCATTTTTCAATACATACTGTGTATTGTGTACGGAGTAAAACGTAATTACAAATAAATAAAATATAAATTAAACATAAATTACTTTATGCAATATTATTAATAAATTATTATTTTAATTAATAATTACGGAGTAATAATTATTAACTAATAATAAATAATAATTGATTAATGATTAATAATTAATAATTAATAATTAATAATAATTAAATTAATAATAATTAATAATTATTAATTAATCATTAATAATAAATGATTAATTATTAATTAATTATTCACTGTTAGTTAATAGTCATTAATTAATACTCCGTAATTATTAACTTTTAATTATTAATTATTAATTATAATTATTAATTATTAATTATTAATTATTAATTATTAATTATTAATTATTAATTATTGATTGATTAATTATTAATTATTGATTATTAATTATTAATTATTAATTATTAATTATTAATTATTAATTATTAATTATTAATTATTAATTATTAATTATTAATTATTAATTATTAATTATTAATTATTAATTATTAATTATTAATTATTAATTATTAATTATTAATTATTAATTATTAATTATTAATTATTAATTATTAATTATTAATTATTAATTATTATTATTAATTATTATTATAATTATTAATTATTATTAATTATTAATTATTAATTATTAATTATTAATTATTAATTATTAATTATTAATTATTAATTATTAATTATTAATTATTAATTATTAATTATTAATTATTAATTATTAATTATTAATTATTAATTATTAATTATTAATTATTAATTATTAATTATTAATTATTAATTATTAATTATTAATTATTAATTATTAATTATTAATTATTAATTATTAATTATTAATTATTAATTATTAATTATTAATTACTAATTATTAATTATTAATTATTAATTATTAATATTAATTATTAATTATTAATTTAATTATTAATTACTAATTACTAATTATTAATTATTATTAATTATTAATTATTAATTATTAATTATTAATTATTAATTATTAATTATTTAATTATTAATTATTAATTATTAATTATTAATTATTAATTATTAATTATTAATTATTAATTATTAATTATTAATTATTAATTATTAATTATTAATTATTAATTATTAATTATTAATTATATTATTAATTATTAATATTAATTATTAATTATTAATTATTAATTATTAATTATTAATTATATTAATTATTAATTATTAATTATTAATTATTAATATTATTATTAATTATTAATTATTAATTATTAATTATTAATATTATTATTAATTATTAATTATTAATTTATTAATTATTAATTATTAATTATTAACTATTAACTATTAACTATTAACTATTAACTATTAACTATTAACTATTAACTATTAATTATTAACTATTAACTATTAATTATTAACTATTAACTATTAATTAACTATTAACTATTAACTATTAACTATTAACTATTAACTATTAACTATGAACTATGAACTATGAATTATGAATTATGAATTATTAATTATTAATTATTAATTATGAATTATGAATTATGAATTATTAATTATTAATTATTAATTATTAATTATTAAATATTAATTATTAATTATTAATTATTAATTATTAATTATTAATTATTAAATATTAATTATTAATTATTAATTATTAATTATTAATTATTAATTATTAATTATTAATTATTAATTATTAATTATTAATTATTAATTATTAATTATTAATTATTAATTATTAATTATTAATTATTAATTATTAATTATTAATTATTAATTATTAATTATTAATTATTAATTATTAATTATTAATTATTAATTATTAATTATTAATTATTAATTATTAATTATTAATTATTAATTATTAATTATTAATTATTAATTATTAATTATTAATTATTAATTATTAATTATTAATTATTAATTATTAATTATTAATTATTAATTATTAATTATTAATTATTAATTATTAATTATTAATTATTAATTATTAATTATTAATTATTAATTATTAATTATTAATTATTAATTATTAATTATTAATTATTAATTATTAATTATTAATTATTAATTATTAATTATTAATTATTAATTATTAATTATTAATTATTAATTATATATTATATTAATTATTAATTATTAATTATTAATTATTAATATTAATTATTAATTATTAATTATTGATTATTAATTATTAATTATTAGTTAATTAGTAAAAAAAACAAGGACAAAAAAGTAATTTAGATAGTGAAAAGCCAAAAGCCAACTCCAAAAAGCTAGTGTTACTAGCTTTTCATTTTTGGCGGAAAAGCTGGCTTTTTAGCAAGCTAAAAAGCCAGTTACCAAACATATTTTTTGGCTGTTTGACCAGATTAAAAAGCCAACAGCCAAAAGCCAACCAAAAAGCCAGCAAAAAGCCATTTGCCAAACAAGGCCTTTTTCTAAAGTGGTGTTCCTTATATGTGTCCACTTTCCATTTTTGAACATACACTTTTCCCATTTTTTCATACATTTTTCTCATTTTTTCATAAATAATGATTATTTTTTCTTACACATTATACATTTTTTCATTTTTCAATCCCCACATCCAATTTTATTTGTAAATTATCAATAAATAATTATTATTTTATCCTTTCCCAAAAAAAACACTCTTAATCATTGTTTATCTTACACACTTCTCATATTTATTAATTACTACGCAATTTTCCATAAGTGGCACATATTTAGGAACAGGGAGAGTAAAGTATAACCATTGTATCAAAAAAAGATCTAAGGGAGTACCTTGTAAAGCGACAAATTCATTCTTAGTGAAGCCTTTTGCTTCAAAGAATAAAATGATTGCATCTAGACCCGCAAGAAAGAGAGGAGCTATTGCTTCAGTTAAATATGGATGTGCTTCAGTAGAATCTCTTCTCCCCAATGGTACATTCCAATTTGGTCCACCAAGCTGCAACAAAGTGTAAAAAGCTTAAAGGAATCAATATTCTTTAGGGCGGGCTAGTCTTAGCTAGGGTGTCAAATCGGGTCATCGAATCGGTTTCGGATCGGTTATAAACGGTTCGGATTCTGTCGAAATCGGATAATGTCGGGTGAATATTTCTATCCGGGTCAATTCGGATCGGTTCGGATAACTTCGGGTTCGGGTGAAGTCGGGTAATTAATTGTTTCGGGTTCGAGTCGGTTTCGGTTCAGGTAATTTCGGTTCGGCTAAATATCGGGTTCGGTTTGAACCGGTTCGGGTTAAAAACGGTTTTGTATCGGTTTATTTTGGTTCGGGTCTAGTTTGGTTCGGGTGCATATCGGATACGGTTGCATTTTGACCGGTTTACTGCGGGTACGGGTCATGTTCGGATCAGATAAGTCTCGGGTTCGGATGAATGTCGGATTCACTTAATATTTTAACCGGTTTACTGCTGGAATGTGTCATGTCTGGATCGGATAAAATCTCGGTTTCGGGTCAAGTTTGGATCGTGAGTCTCGGGTTAGGGTCAAGTTCAGATCGGTCGTACCTCGGATCCGGGTCAATTACATATTGAGTTTGCGGTTTGAGCTAGGATCGGGTTGGTAGTATTCTTATGTTTTATGGATCGAGTAACTATTGAGTTCACTATCAAATCATATCGCTTTATTATTCTAATATCTCATGCCAAATAATGAATTTTTAGAATTCTACTTCCTCCGTCCAAAATTAACCTTTACACTTATCAAGATTCGTTGACACTAAATTTTACGGAGTAGAAGATAAGTTATTGTTCATATAAATATTAATTTATTGTAAAAGTAGACGTGAAATGAGATAGTGGGATTCTCCGTATTATTTATTGAAATATAAATGTGGTAGAAGATAGTGTCATAGTGGAGTGTTAATACTTGTTTCCATAAAACTCACCCGAAGGATTGACATTACTTATTGCTTAAGAAAAAAAATAAATGTGATAGAAGATAGTGGAGTGTTAAGTAAAATAAATGTGATAGAAGATATCTAAATTAAGTAAAAATGAACTTATAAAGTTAAATTTAGACAATTAAATATCCCAAAATTGAATATTGTAATTGTCTGAAGGTTACATTTTCGCTCTAACGTAATAATGATTAACAAATGTTTTGAAGTATAATATTTGTAGAACCAAACTTCATCAACTAAGTTCTTGGTTGATTAAATAATACTGAAATGGGAAGACCAAAGATATAAAAAACTAGTATTGTACTCCGTAATTTTTAATTAATTTCATGCTGTTTTATAATGTTTAAGACCTTTAATTATATGGGAATAATGACAATAAATTAGCTATGATACGACAAAAATGTGTATATCGAGTTGGAGTTTAGGTAATTAATAGTTCACTTGTTTAGGTGAGTCATATTAATAATGAGTAGACTAAATTTTAGTTGGATCAAATCGGATAGAATAAAATCGAGTATGGGTAGTTACTTTTTGGCTATCGGGTTAAATCGAGTCGGGTTATTTTCGGATGCCGGGTAGATTCAAGTCGGATAGGTGATAATTCGGTTGAAAGTCGGTTTCGGGTTCATTCGGATCAGGTCAAGAACAATACGGGTTAAATCGGATATCGGGTTTTATCGGGTCGGGTCGATTGCAGTTGTTATCCGGTAAAATCGGATTTCGGATTGCTATCGGGTCGGATGCGGGTTCGGTTTGGTTAAAGCTAATCGGGTACTAATCGGGTTACGGGTCTCCTCGGGTTGTTAGCGGATCGGGTTCGGGTCTTTGATTCACGGGTCAAATCGGATTTCGGATCGGTTCGGATCGGATTCAAGAGCCTCTACTTCTCGGATATATTCGGTTCGGATGTCGGTCGGTTTCGGTCGATTTCTCGGATCGGGTCAATTTTTGACAGCCCTAGTCTTAGCCTAACTCAGCAACCCGATAATCCTAGTCCGGCCCATTTTTATTGAACCTTTAAATTTATCTCTTGTTGCCACAAAAATCAAGAATATTCTCTTCAACTAAAATAAATAAATATCAATGATCATCTTAAAAGTTTGTTTTAATTAGTAAATAATACAAGTGTTGTTAGTTTTGACCCTTAAATATTTTCTGTTATTATGCATGGAGAGACCATTAATTAATTAAAAGTAAATGATTAACTAAACTTTTTGATATCCACATTGTAATATCACTACGCGAGGTGTAATATCAAAAAAATTGCAATGATTTGGTTTTCGAGATATAAATACTTCATTTTCATCGTTCAAAAGTTTTGGTATTTTCAATCTAGACTATTATGTTTGTCAACATGCATGCACACAAGATACAAGCGTATGGACAGAGAAACAATCTTGATTTTACTATATATTTGCTTGATTAGTTTTAGGGTAGATTTTCAAACTAACAACTAAATTTGTCCAATAATCCCTATAATTTTTTGTTTTTTCAGATATTAGTAGTCAAAGATGTATTTTGACAAAAATAAAGTTTTAAATGCTGTAAATTTTATAAAACAGATGAAATATACCGTATATGAGTTAGCAAAAATAAGTTTAATTAGATAACTAAAATTAATTTTAACAATGAAAATACTTTTAAATCAGTACGTAGTCAGTTAAATTTTACAACAAAACGGGGATTTAGAAGCATGTGATAGTGAAATTTAGAAGCATGATTGACATATGAAAGAATAATCATACCCCAACAACAGAGTCTCGAGCAACCACTGCTAGAATATCAGCACAAGAAACAACCGCAGGACATGCTTTTTCAAGTCGGGCTTTGATCTTGTCAATGATTTCATACCCCCTTGTCGTGTTAAGATTCACAACTAAAGACTTCTCCCCGGTTGAACTTGGTGTATCATCCAGTAAAATTGACCCGTCACATCCCTAATTATCAAACAAATAAATAAAATAAACTACTCCAAACTATTTATTTGAATAACAACGCGCAATGTAAGCAAGATATTAAGCCATACTCCTTTCGTCCCAGAATACTCGAAACGCTTTGATCGACACAAAATTTAATGCATTGTAATTGACTTATTATTTAATTAGATAGTAGTTGGTAGTGGAGTGTTTTTTTAATATAGATAGTGGAATAGTGGGATAGTGTGGTATCTTTTAATGTTTAATTTTAGGGAGTAAAGATGTAGGTGGGTCCTTGAATAAATGAGAAATTGATATAATATGGATAAAAGTTTTCATTTTTAGAAACGTTGCAAGTAATCCGGAATGATCTTATAAGGAAAGCGTTTCGAATATTTCGAGTCGGAGGGTGTATTATGTTTCATAAAAAAGGCATGGTTCATATGCACACAATACTATATACTAGTACTTCTTATTTATTCTTCTTTAACGATAGAGCCTTGTTTTGTTGTTTTAAAAATTATATTTCTTTGAAAGACAGATGGATGGTGTGTATTTTACATTTAAACATGTTTGACACTAATTAAAAAGGAAAATTTGCAAATTACTACCTAGGTCTTTTGTGACTTTGCAAAATACTACCCAGTTTGTTAAAAGTTGTAAATTACTACCTATGTATTTAGTTATTGTTGTCAATTACTACCTTAGTCCATATTCCGGCCTATTAGTCATTAATCATATCATAATCAAACGTTAATCATACTTTAATTATTTTAATTAATTAATAAAATCTAAAATTAAAAAAAATACAAAATACCCCCCCAAAAAACCAAACAAAATAAATAAATCAAACAAACAAACAGATCGTCTGCTTCCCATCAATGTTGGTGTTCAACAACCGCAAAATATGAAACGTGCTGCAAATCTTCATTCGCCACCAAGGGCTGTTCATATTTTTAACAACAAATTATAACCCCAATTAAGCAATGGATCATGAGATAAATTAGTTGGAAAAATTAAGAGATTATATCGAAGTAAGAGAAAAAGACAAAAAGAGCTAGAGTAAGATCGAACCATTTCTTTTTTTGCAGATGGGTGATGCACCAAAGCGTAGCTCTCTCTCAATCTTTGGGAAGTGGAGGCAGGCGCACAACAATGGAGGAGTGAGAATTTAATTTTTTTTTTTTGGTTTCTTTTTTCGGCATTTTCAATTCTTGATTTAAACAGTTTTGGAACTTTTTTTTTTATTAAGTAATTAAAATACTTAAAGTATGATTAACGGTTAATTATGATATGATTAGTGACTAATTGACCGGAAAATTGGCTAAGGTAGTAATTGACAACAATAACTAAACAAGTAGGTAGTAATTTGCAACTTTTAATAAGCTAGGTAGTAATTTGCAAAGTCACGAAAGACCTAGGTAGTAATTCGCAAATATTCCAATTAAAAAAGAGTAGAAATTAAAGATAAAAAGTTGAACATTAAATCCTCAACAATTAGTTTATCTCTGTTGTATAAATCCTCAACAATTAATTATTTGTTCTTTTATTTCAAAATCATTAGGACCCTTAAATTTAATCTAGTAGGCATACGATTCCTAAAATCTTAGACTTACCCCGGCACCGCAATCATGGAAATGAAGATGCAGCAATGATGCACCCATTCCAGGATCTTTTTTAATGGCGATTTTAACCTCATCTTTAATTATAGAGAATGCTTGTGGGCATGAGGTTGAATAAAAGTTCTCGCTCAATTGAGCGAACGCCGATCCCAAAAGTATAGAGACGGTCATGCACCATTGAAGAACCGAGAAGGAAGCCATGGAAGAAATCAAAGCAAACTAATTAAAGAAAAATCATCAAAAAAAAAAAATAGCCAAAAGAATAAGAAATTAGTTAAATGTTCGAGTGCATTAATTTGTTCCATTTTCAATGATCATGCATGCAAAGTGTCATGTGTTGCCAGTCCCTTTTTTAGCAAATTTCTATAAGGGGTTAGCCTTAATTAAGTGCATCCTTAGCCATCTTTACAATTTAAATTTTAAGTTTACTAATCTAAGGGCTCCATCGAAATCATTTCCCATTTTCTGTTTTTAGTTCCTTGAATTTGAAAGCAATGTGATTCAGAATAAACTATTAACTTTAAATTAGTCATATTCCTAATTTCTGTGACACATATTTTTGTTTTTAGTAACAATAAAAACATTGGATATATATAATATATGGGTTATGATATGACTTCTTATACTTTTACAAAGCCGCCTTAATTTAAAATTACTCACTCGATCGATTTTCTTTAAACTATTCTTCCATTTCTCAACTTTATTTCATACCTTTTCCCTTTCCTTCTCTTCATTTACCGTCTTTTTCGATCTTTTCCTAAACATACAATTTTTTTTTTTTTTTTAAGTATAATTGATGATTTAAAGTTGCAATTTTGTAGGCTATTGTACCACATAAGCATTACGGATTACAAACGCAAAGAGAGGGTTCGACGTTCTGACGTATTATACACATACCTCATTAATTACAATATTATCCTCTGACCCTTACATTTATCTTTCTACATGGGAATATGAATATCAAGGGTTGAACCTGCGTCAGGAAAATAAAACTGCTTCGACCTACTTGCTTTTCCTTTTGTGTTAAATTTACAACTAATAATTGGATTACACATTCACTAATTTTATATGATTAAAATAACAATCATATAAATAATCTTGCGCGTTTATATCATTTTTTCTTCACATGTGTCAAACCTGTTTAGAGACTAAGTTATATATAAACATCAACAATATTCTAAATTAAGCTTTGAGCACTATTTAATTTGCAGTATTGACCTTTCGACAATTAGTTCTGATTTCTCCATCTGTGCCAGTTAGAACCCCTAATTGTCCGAACTTTAGTATTGCTGTAACAAAATCCTTGAAGAAATTATCCTTACTCGAACTATAATTTGCAACAATGGCGTCCGTGGGTCCTCCTTCTCCGGTATATAGCGCTTGATCTGTGGGAAGAACACCTTTTTTATTCATCAAGTTGATAAAGTAAGCGTTGTCAAACACAAATGGGGTTGTGGAATCGATTGGTGTTGTGTTATTATCCCCTCCTTCCTTAGGACAATTTGCTTGCAATGACGCAGCAAAGACAGGGTCTATGTTGTTATCGTCATAGATATGGTCTCTGTAAGACGTGCATCTGGCCATGCCTACCGTGTGAGCACCTACACGTACTCGACATATCACATTTGTCAATACTTTGCTCATTAAAGTCAACATTGTGCAACACTTAAAGAACCGAAGAAGTATATAATTAACTATTTTACGATAAATGTCTAATTTCTTTATTTATTCTTTTCATATTGTTATACGCAACATAAATGTTTTTTTTGTACTAACATACAAGGGATAAAAAAATAGGCCCAAACAGCTCCAATATGAATTTTGACTTGATTTTGAAAGTTAGGTACGTTTTGGTCCAAACATCATCACTTTATCGGTCCAGCCTTTAATTTTAATTTACAAAAGTTATAATTTTCAGATTGGTCCAGTCCGGTCCGATTTTTGACCGATGAGTAATGTAGAAAGTTTTGAGAAAAGTAAAAGAACGGAATACCTGTTAAAGCCACAAATTCAGTCTTGCTGATGCCTTTCAATTTAAAGGCAAAAATCTGTGCGTGTAAACCCGCCAGAAAGACAGGAACTAAAAGATCAGCCTTAAATTTATGTGAATCTGTCGAATCTCTTCTACCCAAGGGTACTGTATAACTTGGTCCACCAAGCTATGAAAAAACAATTAATAAAAAACTTGACGAGTTGAATAAAATAAGTTTTAATAATTTCAAATGAGTAATAATCGAGCTAGTAAAAGGCACCGTGGAAACACAGTCTCGAGCAACTATTGTAATGATATCCGCACAAGACACAACTCCAGGGCATGCTTTTTCTAATCGAGCTTTGATCGTATCAATGACTTCAAATCCCCTAGCTGAATTAAGATTAATCATGGCAGACTTCTCGCTGCTTGAAGTTGGTGTCTCATCAAGCAAAATTGATGCATCACATCCCTATTTATACAACAAAGAAATGGAATAAACTATACATTTCTTTATCAATGTGATATACTTACATGTGACGATTCATCGGGTAAATGCCGAAAAGTTATAAGAATTGCTCAAAAATTATGTACAACCTCTAATTAGATGCTAGACTTACACTAACACCACAATCATGGAATTGAAGTCTCAGCAATGATGCACCCATGCGTGGCTCTTTGTTTATGGCGTATTTAACCTCATCTTCAATTATTGAAAATACCTGAGGGCATGATTTTGAATAGAAGTTATCACTCAATTGAGCAAACGCTACCGATCCGAAAAGTATATAGATCATGCACCATTGAAGAAACAACAAAGAAGCCATTGTAGAGATCAAAGTAGACTAAAGAAAACACATAAAAAAGAAGCCAAAAAAAAAAAAAAAAAATCAAAATTAAAAGTACTAATATGGTACGGTCGAGTAATATCTGATTCTTCTTTTGCGCACATTTACCCCATTTTTAATGATCATGCGTGCAAAGTGCAATGCCAAACCCGTGTTTTTAGCAAATACGGAGTACTAAGGAAGGTCAAAGGCTATGATTTCCTTCAGAATGTGAATAGAATATACAAGTACTAATATTATGTCTACTTCTCAACCCTTAGCAAAAACTACCGTCAAAAAAGCAAAAAAAAAAACTAACTTTTCTAGCTAACTACTTTAAGATGCAAATTGTCTTGCGCCACTTATTTAACTGGTATACAACTTATTTAACTGGCATATATGTCTTGCTTGTATTTTGGTTGTTGTGATTAGGTGACTTAAATCCTTTAATGACGGATACTAGTGTGAAGGGGGTTGGAAAAGACGGGTTTATGGCCTTTTCTTACTTCTTCTCTCGCGGATGTGTGACAAGCAATATTAAGTAAAATTGGACTAACTGTGGGCAATTTGCCTCTTTTTACTAGTTTATGGAGTCGCCATTAAGTTATACAAAATTGACAAAACCCGGTTGTTGTGATATGTGAGTACAAGCTTGTGAGACCCAGACTCAACGTATTTGACCCAGAACAACCTTAGGTTCCTTTGTGATTCCTGGTGTGGGATCGTAGATATTGAGGGTTCGGGGGACATTTACGAATACGGGGAGTGCTACGCATTAGCTTCTGAAGCGGTTCTTACTAGTTCAATGTAACAAAGACGGGACATGTGTTATACTAGATTACTAATCTAAGTTTCTTTTAATGCACAAGTATTAACTAACAGTCGTAAAAGGTTTATTTAGATTGATTTAAGGTACCTAACAATAATCCGTATTGTCCAATTAAAGAATATCTTATTAAGCGTGATAAATAATCAGATTATTTTCGACATATTTATAATGGTTAAAAGTAATAAATCAGATTATGGCACGTGACAATATAATTTTTGGCTATATTGCGGTTCTCAGAAAACTAACCACTTTCCTTTACTCGCTTTCCTTTTATTCAAAAAACGTTCCACGACTTAACTGGACTCTTGGGAAAGATCCAGACTTATTTTAAGTGTTTATATCGGCAAAGTTCCGCTTAACAAGAGTTAATTACGGCGGACCTCGAAGAATACCGGGTGTACGGGACAATTATAAGAACGTATAGAGAACTTAGGTTTAGGCTTGTAGCTTAATTGGGTATAGTATGAGAATTAATGTTGGTGCCCTTTACTCGGCTGATTTAGTCTCTATTTATAAGAAATAAGTACTGTAAAAGATAGGAATTTTCGGAATTTGAGGGATGTTGAAAAGCATGTTGGCGCAACAAATCTTTCGCGCACATCACCTGGGCGTGAGAAATGTCTTGCGCTCAGGTGTTGGCGCCAGATTTCTTCCAGAGTTTGTTTTTGAGTTGAATTAGGACAGGTAAGCGAGAATATTGTTGTGCATGAATGTTGGCGCGAGGGATTAACTTGTTGGCCCTTTGCGCAAGAGATTTTTTGCGCACAAATCTTTTTTCATGCGTTTTATCTCTTTTCATTGCAGCTTTAATTCGATTTCATGTCGTATTAAAACTCTTTTTATGTTTCAATCCTTATTTCCAATTGTTTTCAACTAAAACTCTATTTTAATCTTTTTTCTATTTTTTTAGGATTTTAGAAATTTAATTGGAATACAACTAGAATTTCCTAATGTTTTTGATCTTTTCTTTGGAGTGAAACGAATATTCCTTTATGCTTTAGATTTTTAATTGGAATTCAATTAAAATTCTTTTGTCACAAATTTATCTTGGACGGTTTAGTATTTTTAGCAGATACTTAGGGAGGCAACTACTATAAATAGAAGTTACTATAAATAGAAACTTTGGGTTTGGATGATGAGTCAGTCAGTCTTAGAATGTTTGTTGCTTGATCAGGAATGCGTTTTTCAAGTGGATGTTTTGTTTCAGCATCAAACTTATCGCTTCTAGCCGGAGACTAAATGTAGGCGTCTACAGTTAGCCCCCACTTTGATTGAGCCTGTTGAAGACGAAGATCAAAGTATTGGTCAACGGAGTGCGTCCAATGAATTTGATTTTGGGAAATTGATTCGGATGCGAGGGTCTCACGAGCCCCCGAGTGATAACATTTGACTTAAGGGTCATCACTAGGAATGTCAACATTTCTCCTCACAATCGAGTCATTTGATACTTTGTTGAATGAACTTGTACCTCCTCACAATGTCATTGGAGGTGTTCCTATAAAGGCAAAGTTTTTCGAACACTTGATAGACTTGTTTTAGAACTTGGATATATTAAAACTTGGCGGACCTGCTTTTTGAGGAAGAAAGCGAAAAACTTCGCTCTCGCTTTTTTGAGAAAGAAAGCGGAAAACTTGGCTCAAGCCTTTTCAGAAGAAGGTGGGAAACTTGACTCTTGCCTTGTTGGAAAGAAGGCGGAAAACTCGGCTCTCGCCTTTTTGGAAAGAAGGCGAAAAACTTGGCTCTCGTTTTTTAGAAAACGGAAATTTTTTTGGCTCTCGCCTTTTTGAGGAAGAACGCGGAAAACTTGGCTCTCGTTTTTTAAAAAACGGAAATTTTGGCTCTCGCCTTTTAGGAAAGAAGGCGTAAGACTTTGGCTCTCGGTTTTTTAAAAATGAAATTTTGTTTTGGCTCTCGCCTTTTGAGATAGAAGGCGAAAAAGTTTTGGCTCTCGTTTTTGTGTAAAACGGAAAATTTTGGCTCTCGTATTTTGTGAAAGAAGGCGGAAAACTTTTGGCTCTCGTTTTTTAGAAAACGGAATTTTTGGATATGGAAATAATTTTTTTTAGTTTGTACTCTCGTTTTTTGGAAACAATTTTTTTTTTCTTGCTCTCGTTTTTTGGAAAACGGAAAACTTAAAAAAAATTGAAGTAATTTTTTTTTAAAATTATCAATATTTTTTAGAAAATAAGAAATATTTATAAATGATCGGAGTAATGAGCGGTTACTAGTGGATCACGATCGCTTCCCGAGAAGTCGTGGCCTGTTGGTGGGCCCACGATTTTCATTACTATTTTTGAATAAATAATAATTTTGAAAAACCGTTAATTTTTTTTTCTGCGTGAGGGAAATGGTTAAATTTTACGATTACTTTGCACTTAGTCCCATTGAGAAATCTTTGCTAAAGGAATATAATCTAGATGCCTTTTTTAGGATTGCAACAGATAAAAATTGACTTATATAGTTTTCTCCATGATGCTCTGAACTTTCGGGATTCTGATCACCATGTCTCTGTTTTTAGAAGTAATTAATGAGATAGTGCCTCTGCCTGATGAATTTGCTGCGATACTTAATGTTATTCCTGTCACACCGTGCAACAATATTTTTGCTCCTGAAACTGGGCGCAGATAAGTTATTGCGCGTGTGTTGCAGATCGAGTGAATAATTACAACTTTTCACGGCCAAGTGCAGCAAAGTTTTAGCGCCAGGGGTTCTAATGAGTGACATTTATGTCACTCCTAGGATAGTATTTTGTTCTTTTTATTCTTGTTTTTGTTTGTTTTCCTCCCCTTTTATGCTCATTTTAGTCCTTTTGCTCTTACATGCTAGTTGACTCGGTTTCCCCTAATTACCGCCCTTTCGCCTTGTTTTTCTTAATTTTTGTCAAGCTTTTGCTTTTCACGGGTTTGTTAATGTGTAGGGAAACAAGTAAAATGGACGGAATAGTCAATGGAAGTCAACGACATCCAAGGAAAGCTCGAAGTGGAAGGAAGGAGTCAAAAAACTCAAGATGTTCGGCCGAACTTCAGAGGTGTTCGGCCGAACCAAAGCAGGAAAGCCTGAAGATTTAAGCCCAGAGTTCGGCCGAACATTCACTAAAGTTAGGCCGAACTTACCTATGTTCGGCCGAACCTCCCCTATTGTTTGACCGAACATCGCAATCAGTAGCTCCTGTCTCTTCCCAGGTTCGGCCGAACCTGCATTATGTTCGGCCGAACTTGCCTCTTAGTTCAGCCGAACTTCATTTATGTTCGGTCGAACCTGCTGCCAGTGCTGAGCCACTTTTCGGGACTATTTAAAGTATTTTAGGAGCTTTTAGAAAACCTAGTTTTTTACAAAAGTAGTTTGAAATTAATTTTAGAGAGAGAAAGGAGGAGAACTTCATTCATTGCTCATTGTATTGCTTGGGATTCTCCCTAATCTTGGATTTTGAAGCTTCATTGTAAAAATTCTCAACTCTTATTTCTATTTAATGTCATTAATTTCTGATTTTTCTTATTTTGTCTCTTATTTTTCTCATTAATGAAAAACCCCAAAAATAGGAACTTTTATATTTTTCCTTCCTACTTATTTGATTGTTTAGTTTTTCCTAATCCTTTATGATTAGACTTATTAGTTTCCTTGCTAATCTCTTGAGATTTGGTGATTTTGATTGTATTGTGGATGATGGTTTTGCCTATAGATTTGATTCCCATGATGAAACTAGCTTGAACTCTTTGGGTAGGGATTTTTGCTTTGATTATTCGGAAATGCATACTTCCATTGAATTCATCATGTTGAAATTTGTAGTCAAGTCCATGAGTGAGTAGTTCTCATCTAGGGGTTTGGGTGTATCCTAGGGTTTTCATGTGTGGGGTTTTAAGGTAGGATTTGCTAGTTTTGCAATTAAATGCATAAGTTGGGGGGTCCTCGTTGCTTGCTTGGTTAGACGTAACTTTGCTTGGTCAATGGAACGCGATGCATTGATTTGGCAAGGGATTGTAAGTCATTGCATTGTATGATTTCGATCAAATTTATTTTGATTAGTTCTTAGGCTTTGGGTTGATTGCGGAAGCATGATTCGTTGCTTGAGGATTTTAAAGATCGATTCCCCTTTCAATTTGTCTTAGCAAGTTTAGTTAATCCCCAAATCCTTATTTCCCCCATTGCATGTATCCCTTGGTGAATCCCAATCCCCTAGTGTTTTTAATCCTTGTTTAACATTTTAATCGCTTAGTTTGAATCTTCTTTCTTTTTCAACAACCAATCCCTTTTCGAATTAGCTTATGTTAGCATTTCTAGCTACGGAACTCGCAATTCCCTGTGGATATCGACCCTTTGCTTGCCACTCTACTTGATTCTTGTGGTTAGTTTAGGTATTTAAGTTGATTTAGGTGTAAGACTAGTAACGACCTTGTTTTTTCCTTTATCAAATTGGCGCCGTTGCCGGGGAGTTGCGGCTAAGTTTAGTAGCTTTTAGTGTATAAGTCTAGTTCTTTTAATTGCTTTCTTTTTTTTCTTTTTGATTGTCAATGCTAATGTTTGCTTGAGTGTGCATGCCAAGAATTCCTAGAGCATCTCCCCTCATTCCTCAAGATCCGGAAATTGAGCGGACATTTCGTGCTAGGCGTCGAAGCTTGCAACGAGCATCTAACAACATAGATCATCAAGAGGAACCCATTTTTCCTTTTGAGCACGAAGAACTAGAATATTCGGACGGAGAGACGGAAAGTCTCCGATCTTTCAAGAGTAGTTCAAGTGATACATTCCATATGGCGCATGATTTGAGGAGTTATGGTGCCCCCGGGGCCTATGAGGCAAAAAGTGCCATCTCACTTCCAGCCTTGGAGGCTACCGATTTTGAGTTACGGCCCACACTTATTGGGATGGTTCAAAGGAGCCAATTTACCGGGTCGAGACTTGAGAGTCCAAGGGACCATCTAAAGACTTTTGTCGATTATTGCTCCACGGTGAAACACAATGGGGTAACCCAAGAATACATTCGAATGGCACTCTTCAAGTTCTCTTTGATCGGTAATGCAAGAAAGTGGCTCGATGACCGCAAGCCAAACTCATTGACCTCTTGGAATGAGGTGACGGAGGCATTCATCAAAAAATATAGTAGCCCCGCACAAACTGCGGACTACCGGTCCAAGATGATGACATTCAAGGAAAGGACCGATGAAACCCTTCAAGAGTCATGGGAAAGATTTAATGAGCTTCTTCGGCAATGCCCACATCATGGCATAGAGATGGGGGTGCTTCTCCATTGCTTCTACCATGAACTTTCTAAGGCTTCTAGGACGACCCTAGATGCGGGAGCCGGGGGGCCAATCATGAAGAAGAGCATAGAAGAAGTTTTTGACATCATTGATGATGTGGTCCGAAATTGTGAAGATTGGAATGATGATATAAGAGAATGTGACAAGAAAGGAGGAAGGTACGACCTTGAGCCGATCCATGCTTTGAGCACCAAGTTTGATGCTCTCGTTACACAACTTCAAAGGTCGAATTCTATCCCTTCTTGTCCTTCTACTCCCCAATCCCCTTCTAGTGTGATATCTTGTGCTTTGTCTTGTGATTATTGTGGTTCATTTGAGCATCCCTCTTCATATTGCTATCCTTTTGACCAACCCATGGAACAAGTTAATGCTTTTAATAATGCAAACAACCAACGGTTTGATCCTTATTCCAACACCTACAACCCCGGTTGGAGGCACAACCCAAGGTTTAGTTGGAAGGATGATCAAACCCAAGGTCAAAACCAATTTCAAAACCATGGGAATGGTCGAAATCAAGGCAACTATGAGGGTGGAAGTTCAAGCTATTATGGGGGTTCAAGGAATCAAAACTATGGTCAAAATTTTCAAAATCAAGGCCAACCTTCAAACTTCCAAAGACCACCACCACCACAAAGCTATCAAAGTCAAGGGAGTTACCAAGGTCAATCCTCTTCTTCTTCTCAAATTCAAAAGCCACCTCCACCACAAGGCTTTCAAAATCCTCCTCCCGGTTTTCAAAGACCACTCCTCAATGCCCCACCTCCTCAAGAGTCAAATATTGAAACAATGTTGAAAACTTTCATGACTCAAGTCAACCAAAAGTTTGATTCCATGGCCACCCATAATAAAATGCTTGAAACAAAAATTGCGCAATTGTCATCCTCTAATGCTTCAAGAGTTCCCGGTTCTTTGCCTCCTCAAGGGGTAAGTCCCGGTGAGACCCATCAAGCTAATGCTATTGTGACAAGAAGTGGGAAAAACCTTGTGAATTCAACTACTAAGAGTCCAACTCAAGGAGAGAGTGAGCCCATTGATGAAAGTGAGCCTATTGTAGATACCACCATAGATGAGGAAGAGGTTGTGGTGAGTGAACCAATGGTTGTTGAAGTTCCAAAGAGAGTGGTCCCTCCTTACAAGCCCAAATTGCCTTTCCCATCTCGTTTTGCCGGAGCTAACCTTGATGATCAATTTGCAAAATTCCAAGAAGTCCTCAAGAACCTCTATGTGAACATTCCTTTTGCCGAAGCCCTTAGGAAAATGCCCACTTATGCCAAGTTTTTGAAGGAGATTCTAACCAAGAAGAGGGTTGTGGATGTGGTTGAGACTATTAGCCTACCCGAAAGTTGTAGTGCCATTATCCAAAACAAGTTGCCCACCAAATTGAAAGATCCCGGGAGTTTTTCCATCCCTTGTGCAATTGGGGAACTTGTCATAGATAAAGCCCTATGTGACTTAGGGGCAAGTGTGAGTGTAATGCCATTCTCTATTTTTCAAAGGTTGAATGTGGGAGAGTTGAAGCCTACTCAAGTGTCCCTCCAATTAGCCGACCGTTCGGTGAAGCTTCCATTGGGAAAGGTAGAGGATGTGCCTATGAGGATTGGGAAGTTCTTTATTCCCGTTGATTTTATGGTCTTAGAAATGGAAGAGGACCCTAATGTCCCAATAATCTTAGGAAGACCTTTTCTTGCCACCGCGGGGGCAATCATAGATGTGAGAGGGGTAGACTATCCCTTAGTGTGGGGGATGAGAAAATTGAGTTTCAACTTAACCAAATCATGAGATGCCCCTCCCATATGGATGATTGTAAAAGAATTGATATCCTTGATGAAATTGTCAATGAGTCTATGAGCATGCATATGCATTCTACTAACGATGTTCTTGAGTATGTTCTTGTGCATGATTCCAATGAATGCAATGACACCATGGAGACCCAAGAGATGCTTTTAGCAATGGATTGTGAAGAGCCATTGGTGTCCGTTGAGACCACCAAGGAGGTAAGCAAGCTTGAACTCAAACCCCTCCCCTCTACTCTCAAATATTCTTACCTCGATGATGCAAGTCCGGTAATTGTCAATGCTAAACTCAATAATGAAGAGCTTTCCAAACTCTTGAACGTTTTGAGAAAACATAAAAAAGCCATTGGGTATTGCGTTGGTGATTTGAAAGGGATTAGCCCGGATTTTTGCATTTATCGAATTGTTCTTGAAGAAGGTCATAAACCTTCTATTGAGCCTCAAAGGAGATTGAATCCCAATATGAGGGAAGTGGTATGGAAGGAAGTGGTGAAACTATTGGATGCGGGAATCATTTATCCGATTTCGGATAGCAAGTGGGTCTCCCCCGTCCAAGTAGTACCCAAAAAGGGGGGAATGACCGTCATTTAAGAACAATAATGATGAGTTGATCCTCACTAGGGTTGTCGCCGGTTGGCGCATGTGCATAGATTATCGCAAACTAAACACCGCCACCCGGAATGACCACTTTCCTCTCCCATTCATTGATCAAATGATGGAAAGGCTTGCCAAGCACAAATACTTTTGTTTCTTGGATGGATATTCGGGATTCTTCCAAATCCCCATTCATCCAAGTGATCAAGAAAAGACAACATTCACATGCCCAATTGGCACCTTTGCATATCGAAGGATGCCGTTTGGGTTGTGCAATGCTCCGGCAACCTTCCAACGATGTATGATGGCAATATTTTCGGAATTTCTTGATAAAATCATGGAAGTCTTCATGGACGACTTTAGTGTCTATGGAGAAGACTATGATTCATGCCTAGTCAATCTAGGAAGAGTATTGAAAAGATGTGAAGATGTGAATCTTGTTTTGAATTGGGAAAAATGCCATTTTATGGTTGAGGAAGGCGTTGTCCTTGGTCATGTGATTTCAAGCAAGGGAATCCAAGTTGACAAGGCCAAAGTAGATGTGATTGAGCAATTGCCTCCCCCAATCAATGTCAAGGGGATTCGTAGTTTCCTTGGTCACGCCGGTTTCTACGGGCGGTTTATCAAGGATTTCTCAAAAATTGCTAAACCACTATCTAGTTTGCTTGTCAAGGATGTCCCTTTTTTTTACTAACGAGTGCCTTGAGTCTTTCAATAGGATCAACCAAGCTCTTGTCACGGCACCCATTATTCAACCCCCCAATTGGGAGCTACCATTTGAGATTATGTGCGATGCTAGCGATTTTGCCATTGGGGCGGTGCTTGGACAAAGAGATGGTAAGGCCCTTCATGCGATTTCTTATGCTAGCAAGACTCTTGATGACGCACAAGCAAATTATGCCACCACGGAAAAAGAGCTTCTTGCGGTTGTCTATGCCTTGGAAAAGTTCCGTCCTTATCTCCTCGGTTCCAAAATTGTCATTTACACGGATCATTCGGCCTTGAAGTACCTTCTTGCCAAGAAGGACGCCAAGCCAAGACTTATTGGATGGATCCTTCTCCTTCAAGAATTTGATATTGAGATCCGAGATAAGAAGGGAACCGAGAATCTAGTGGCGGATCACTTGTCTAGGTTGGAAGTGAGGGGATGTGGTGAAAACCTCCCCATTGATGAGACCTTTGCGGATGATCACCTCTATGCTATTCAAACCAAGGCCACTCCTTGGTATGCCGATATCGTGAATTTTCTAGTTTGTGGGGCGATTCCTCCGGACTTCACCCCCCAACAACGCAGGAAGTTAAGGCATGGTTGCAAGCACTATATTTGGGATGATCCGTGTCTATTGAAACGAGGTGTCGATGATCTCTTGCGGAAGTGTGTCCCGGATGATGAAATTCAAGGTGTTCTTCATATGTGTCATTCGTCACCTAGTGGTGGTCACATGGGTGCCTCCAAAAACACGGCAAAGGTTTTGCAATCTCTTCTATGGTGGCCATCTCTTTTCAAGGATGCTTGGGTTTTTGTGAAGACTTGTGATAGGTGTCAACGAATTGGGAATATCTCCAAGAGGCCTCAAAATACCATCCTTGAGCTTGAAATTTTTGATGTATGGGCTATTGATTTTATGGGGCCTTTCATATCCTCGCAAGGAAACACCTACATTCTTCTAGCGGTTGACTATGTGTCCAAGTGGATTGAGGCCATTGCCACCGCTTCTAACGATGCTAAAGTGGTCATCCAATTTTTCAAGGAGGTGATATTTCCTAGGTTTGGGATGCCCAAGGCGATTATTAGTGACAGTGGGTCTCACTTCAAGGGTGATTTCTCAAACCTTCTATCCAAATATGGTGTCATCCAAAGGCGAGGCTTATCCTACCATCCTATAACAAGTGGTCTTGCGGAGGTTTCTAACCGTGAGATCAAACTCATTCTTGAGAAGACGGTAGCCTCGAACCGCAAGGATTGGGCTTTGAAGCTTGATGATGCCCTATGGGCCTATAGGACGGCATACAAGACTCCCATTGGAACGACGCCATATAAGCTCGTTTATGGGAAGAGTTGCTACCTCCCGATAGAGATGGAATTCAAGGCTTCAAGTGCCATAAAGCATATAAACTTTGATTTGAAGAGTGCAGGTGAGAAGAGGCTCCTAGACTTGCATGAGCTAGAGGAATTGCGCATGAATGCGTACGATTCGGCAAGCATCTACAAGGCAAGGTCTAAGGAATACCATGACCGGAAAATCATAAAGAAGGACTTTCAAGAAGGTGAGAAAGTCCTATTCTTCAACTCAAAGTTGAAGCTTTTTCCCGGAAAACTCAAATCCCGGTGGAGCGGTCCCTTTGAGGTAAAGAAAGTGTTGCCCTATGGTTCATTGGAGCTTTGGAACAAAGACAAATGTGATTTCTTCAAGGTCAACGGTCATAGAGTGAAAAAGTATTTTGAAGGAGCCCACATTGGGACGGTTTGCACAACACATCTACAAGCAATCACTTGATCTTCTCCGTGAAGACACGTCAAGCTAGTGACGTTAAAAGAGCGCTTCCCGGGAGGCAACCCGGTGATCTCTAACCCTTGTCCTTTAAATTTTTCTTTCATTTCCTTATTTTTTTTAGCATTTTTGGTGTTTCGTGAGATTTTGTTAGTCTTTGGTTTTTGAATAAATGGTGCATGGTTTAAATGAGAAGGGAAAAGGGGGCTTGTTGTGAATCAGGGACAGTTCGGTCGAACAGAAGAGAGGTTCGGCCGAACCTATCAAAATCTTCGACCGAACTCCTTTTTGTCCGACCGAACATCAAGAGGCAGAATGCCCCAAAAACTGGGTTCGGGCGAACTTTCAAAGAAGTTCGACCGAACTTGAATGGAAGTTCAACCGAACTCTTTCATGTTCGGCCGAACTTTTCAGGGATCAAAATCCCCCCAATTCTTGGTTCGGACGAACTTTTTAATAAGTTCGACCGAACTTGAAGGAAAGTTCGACCGAACTCCGTCCTGTTCGGCCGAACTTTTCAGAGAATCAGGAACTCAGCAAAATAGAGTTCGGCCGAACTTTTCCCAGGGTTCGACCGAACTTCATCCATGGTTCGGCCGAACCTGTCGTGAAACAGAAGCAAACAGAACACCCCATTTTTCCAGTTCGGCCGAACTTCGTAGAAGGTTCGACCGAACATTAAGGAGTTCGGCCGAACTCTCTTAATGTTCGGCCGAACCTGCTGAGAAATTCGGCCCCTTAAGACAGTTTTTGCCCGACTCTCTCTCCTAATTCTTCATATTTTCGAACCCTCTTTTCTCTACTCTCTCATTTTCTCTCATCCGCATACTCCATTACATCACAAAATTCAACTCCTCTCAATACTCCATCACAAATCCTTAATCCTTTCACTCACAAATCAACTCCACAACAACAAAATCTTCATTCAAGTCCACAAATTCTTCAAAAAATCAGAAATTTCTCAACTTTGCAAATTTGGGGAAATTCATCAACTTTCTCAAATTCTTCAAATTGATTGTAAGTATGGATGTTTTATTGTTTTATTCATCTCCCTAATGGTTTTGAGTAGTCTAATTTGCATCTTATTACTTGTCTTCATGCTTTAATCTTCAAAATTCATATGTTAGGGTTTGAGAAATTGTTGAATGTGAATTGAGAAATTATTGATTTTTATTTGCTTTGTTGATGGATTATGTGTTGTTGATAGTTTATATATGTTGTTGATGGATTATTGTTTTGTATGTATTGTGTTGTGGTTGTAGTTTTGGAGGTTTTGTTGAAATTTGTTGGGGTGTGCTAGTGGAGTTGTTAGTTGTCACTTGTATTGGGAAGTTGTGGTTGTTTCTCTTGTGAACCTTGTGAGGTAACCCTTGAATCATCCACCAAACCCCCAAAAACACCATGCCTCCTAAGCCAACTAAAAAGAGAAGGGGAGGAGATGTCGGTTCCACCTCACAAATCATCCAACCCACCAATCTCTCAACAACCTATGGCATCCAATTCAAGTCCCAAAAGCATTGGGACAACTTTGAGAGGCTCTCCTCTAGAAAAATCCGAGCCACAAAGTTCTATCACGAGCCCACTCTAGTCTCACTTGGGATTAAGGATGAGGTGATGCTATTGGTTGACAACTTTGGATTAAAGGAATTCTCAAAGCTACATTGCGAGACCTATCCTAGGCTCACCCTAGAATTCCTATCTTCCATCGAAACAACTTCAACGGATGAGGGGTTGCAAGTCCAATTTCGGCTTTTCAATGAGTCGCATGAGTTGAGCTCTTCCGAATTGGGTGCATTATTCTGTTTCCCCCAGGATGGTGAAGCCCACACCAACCTAGCCACAAGTCTAGTAGCCAATGGGTTTGCCTACAATGAGAACGATTGGTGGAGCCAAATCACCGAGCATAACCACTTCCAAACCAACCAATCCAAGGCATCGGAAATCATTCACCTAGCCCTCCGATATTTCTCTCGAATTCTTGCTTATTCCATCTTTTTCAAAGCAAGCCTAGGAGCCAAGATTAAGGACGAGGTTTCTAGTCTATGGTTGGCCGACAAGCCACGGCCGCATTTCCGCTACGATTGTGTAGCATCCTTCATAAGCCGATGTTTGGGCACAAGGGATGGGACCATGAAGGGAGAAATCCACATGGGAGCCATGGTCACCCTCATTGCCAAGAGGATGCATAGAGGAAAATTTGCAGGTAGGTTGAAGGATCTTGCTAGCATTGGTGGCACGAACGACAAGTTTCTCAATATTGCGGCCCTTCAAAGCCAACGGTTTATCAACTACACCAAGCGGAAGGATGCTAAGTGGATCGCCGTGGTCTACAAGGAGCAAGAGTGGTATGTACTTCCCAACCACGACCTCACAAAGATTGATCGCACCAAGGACCATCCATGGTACATCGGGCCGCAAGACATCCCAAATAGTCTATCCTTGTCGGAAACCATGCCGCCATAACAAAAGGTGAGAGCACCCCGACAACAAGCTCCCCAAGGAGAGCAAGGTACGTCATCTTCTTCTACCCCCTCCCCATTTCGCTTTGAGGGTATTCAAAGTACCCTTAGTGATATCCTTCACGGGCAAGATCATTGGGGGTACTATGCACGGGCAAACTATGATGTTAATGTGAGGAACAACCTCATTGACCCGTACTTGAATTACCCCCAACCACCCGCCCCAAGAAGGGCCAATTCCTCGTTGGGGGGGAGATGGCGCACCACTCACCTATCCATACTATAGTGGCCATGTTCCCCCCGAGGAGAGAATTACCCCTCCCCCTCCATATGATTGGACTAGGCCGGGCGGGGCGGACTTTGCGTAAGACCTGGCATGCCCCGATGTTTACCCACCCCGTTCTGAAAATTGGGGGGCATGTTGGGGGACATACCAAGCACCATCTATGTCGGTTTGCCTCACCGCCCCTAGGTATGATTGGCCACCCTACACCGCCGCCTCCGGGCCCGATGTGGATGGCCAATACAACCTCTCCCCGTCCCTGTCCGATTATATTAGTCCATATGATCCATCGGGCATTTATTATCCCTACCAACCTCCTCAAGAGGACGGTGATGATGATATGGACGACGCTTGACGCTTGAATCTTTCCTCCCCCCTTTTTTGTGCTTGGGGGATGTTTATTGGGAGCATGTGGTGGGTTGGAAGGGGTTGATAGCTTTTGCTTGTTGGTGCTTGTTGTTGGTGGTTATTGGTTGTGGCTATTGGTTGTGCTTGCTTGTTGTTGGTGGTTGTTGGTGTTATTGGTTGTTGCTCGCTTGTTGCCATTGCTTGTTGCTATTACTTGTTGGTTGATGGTTGTTGATGTTATTGCTTGTTTGGTTTTGCTTTCCATGAGTATGATTGGTGTATGCTTGTGGTGCTTGATTCATGTCTCATTGATATCCTTAGTGGATGATCGCTCCCATTTCTAAAAATCCAAAATGACAAACAATTTCTCTCTTTTGAGTTTTCTTTTCTTGATTTTTGTTATTTTCTTTTCTTAATCTCCAAAAAAAAAAAAAAAAAAATAAAAAAAAAAAAGTACTTTCTTTATTACTTAATAAACGGTAAAAAATGCCCAAGGACGACGCCCAAATGATGAAATCTAATGTGGTTCCCTTTTTTAGGCCTTTGTGGGAATTTGTAGGATTTTTTCTCGGAAAAATGTATGCTAGAGTTAGGGTGTTCTAGGAGTTGCTTAATCTCTATTGCTCCTTGTACCACTAAAATTAGTCTTCAACCGTGCAATTGCCATCTAGCTTGAAAAATTGTCTAATTTGCTCATCATTGAATAAAAGTAGCCCAATACGTGGTCCCTTGAGCCCCTAAGTGTACCCTTATTCCCTCCAAAGTGAAACTCTACAAAGGACTTGGTTTTACCTTCGTGTCATTCAATAAGTGGCATCATAAGCCACAAGTGTATTCTTTTTCATCTTCTTTGTTCAAATAAAGTTTATTCTTGTAAAAAATCTCATAATAAGGGAAAAAGAAAAAGCCAAAAACAGTTAAAAAAGGCGTGAAAAAGAAAAAAAAAGAAAAAGAAAAAGTCTAATAAGAGGTCAATTTGTGGATGCCTCCCACGCTTAGTTTTCACTCGTTCATGTCTTGAGTAGAGGGAAGCAAAAGGGGGTCTAATCGTGCATTTGGGGGAGGTGGACCATTATTCTTGGATTCTTTTAACCAAAGTATAGCTTATGAAACCTTTTGAATAGCTAGATGTGCTCTAATGTACCAAGTAAAAGCGCTAATAGAAGTGTCCTCTAGCAATTTAGATTAGTCCTCACCTTTACTCCTAGCTTTGGCATACATTTGGAAGAAGCTTTTCCGAAAAGTCACTCAATTGTCTTAATTTGTGGACCACTTCCGTGATGGGTTAACTTGGGCATGATCGTGTAGTTTAATTTTCTTTATTTCTATTTTCATTTGAGTTATGGGTAAAACTCGAGGAAAACCCTTGCGAGATCTCACTCGCCCTCTAGAATGACTTAGGGGTTTAAAGAGCTTATTGCATGTGCTTAAATGCAATCGTGATTCCTACGACAGTGAGTTAGTGTATATTCTCACCCCCGTTTTTCCTTTTTGCTTTGTTTGAATAAAATCTCGTCTTTCCCTTGTTCTTCTCTTGTTTTGCTTGAGGGCAAGCAAAAGTCTAGCTTGGGTGAGTTTGATGAGTGACATTTATGTCACTCCTAGGATAGTATTTTGTATATTTTTATTCTTGTTTTTGTTTGTTTTCCTCCCCTTTTATGCTCATTTTAGTCCTTTTGCTCTTACATGCTAGTTGACTCGGTTTCCCCTAATTACCGCCCTTTCGCCTTGTTTTTCTTAATTTTTGTCAAGCTTTTGCTTTTCACGGGTTTGTTAATGTGTAGGGAAACAAGTAAAATGGACGGAATAGTCAATGGAAGTCAACGACATCCAAGGTAAGCTCGAAATGGAAGGAAGGAGTCAAAAAACTCAAGATGTTCGGCCGAACTTCAGAGGTGTTCGGCCGAACCAAAGCAGGACAGCCTGAAGATTTAAGCCCAGAGTTCGGCCGAACATTCACAAAAGTTCGGCCGAACTTACCTATGTTCGGCCGAACCTCCCCTATTGTTCGACTGAACATCGCAATCAGTAGCTCTTGTCTCTTCCCAGGTTCGGCCGAACCTGCATTATGTTCGGCCGAACTTGCCTCTTAGTTCGGCTGAACTTCATTTATGTTCGGCCGAACCTGCTGCCAGCGCTGAGCCACTTTTCGGGACTATTTAAAGCATTTTAGGAGCTTTTAGAAAACCTAGTTTTTTACAAAAGTAGTTTGAAATTAATTTTAGAGAGAGAAAGGAGGAGAACTTCATTCATTGCTCATTGTATTGCTTGGGATTCTCCCTAATCTTGGATTTTGAAGCTTCATTGTAAAAATTCTCAACTCTTATTTCTATTTTATGTCATTAATTTCTGATTTTTCTTATTTTGTCTCTTATTTTTCTCATTAATAAAAAACCCCAAAAATAGGCATTTTTATATTTTTCCTTCCTACTTGTTTGATTGTTTATTTTTCCTAATCCTTTATGATTAGACTTATTAGTTTCCTTGCTAATCTCTTGAGATTTGGTGATTTTGATTGTATTGTGGATGATGGTTTTGCCTATAGATTTGATTCTCATGATGAAACTAGCTTGAACTCTTTGGTTAGGGATTTTTTCTTTGATTATTCGGAAATGCATACTTCCATTGAATTCATCATGTTGAAATTTGTAGTCAAGTCCATGAGTGAGTAGTTCTCATCTAGGGGTTTGGGTGTAGCCTAGGGTTTTCATGTGTGGGGTTTTAAGGTAGGATTTGCTAGTTTTGCAATTAAATGCATAAGTTGGGGGGTCCTCGTTGCTTGCATGGTTAGATGTAACTTTGCTTGGTCAATGGAACGCGATGCATTGATTTGGCAAGGGATTGTAAGTTATTACATTGTATGATTTTGATCGGATTTATTTTGATTAGTTCTTAGGCTTTGGGTTGATTGCGGAAGCATGGTTCGTTGCTTGAGGATTTTAAAGATCGATTCCCCTTTCAATTTGTCTTTGCAAGTTTAGTTAATCCCCAAATCCTTATTTCCCCCATTGCATGTATCCCTTGGTGAATCCCAATCCCCGAGTGTTTTTAATCCTTGTTTAACATTTTAATCGCTTAGTTTGAATCTTCTTTCTTTTTCAACAACCAATCCCTTTTCGAATTAGCTTATGTTAGCATTTCTAGCTACGAAACTCGCAATTCCCTGTGGATATCGACCCTTTGCTTGCCACTCTACTTGATTCTTGTGGTTAGTTTAGGTATTTAAGTTGATTTAGGTGTAAGACTAGTAACGACCTAGTTTTTCCCTTTATCAGGTTCTGCGCGAGCAATTTCTCGCGCTGGCCAGTGTGCGCGACACTTATTGTTGCGCCAGTTTGCTTCGTTTCACTTTCGTATTCGTTTTGTTTTATTTTACGAATGCTGCAATCTATATATACTAATATATTAAAAAGTGTTGTGAATAATTTTTATGTGCCACGTAGTACTATCCTCCTTACACCACATCATCCACTTACCTAATGTTATGTCATGTCATGGACATCCAAAAATCAATACAACGAGTTTCGAATACCAGACCTCAAGCGTGGATGATAACAATCAATACCATCTTAACCAATCACCAATTTTGGTTTATCTCCTCACATTAATTTATAAATAAATGTTAACATGAAATCTAAAATAACTAAATTTTTAAGTGACTTTATTTTCTATGACTACTTGGAATAAAAGTAATAGTTAAAGCATTAGGACCACCATGAAGAAAGATTTCAGAAGCATCATAAGCATTAACTATAGAAATGTCATTCATGTATCTAATTTGGTGTTTTCCGCTACAAAACAAATTACACAAATTGTAATTAAGATGATCTAATTGAAAAATTATTTGGCATGATAAATGATGCAGTGTGTTTGTGTAGTTGACGGATTTAATGAATCTTTTTCACATAATGGAATATACATGTATTTTGGTCACATATTTTGCTTAAGAAGAATCTAGAATTAACTATGCAATGTAGCAACCGGGGCATCGCTCGGGCCACACACTAGTTAACTTTTAATTCCTGTATATATTTCAAATATGGCTCATGGAGCGTTTGAGATTGTTGGAGGTCCCTGCGAATCCTTAAATTTACTGTGCTAGGCTCTTGGCAGTAGGAAGTGCTTGCATCATGGGGAAAATAAGTCCTAGTGGACCTCTTATTTCACTCACAACATTTTCTCCATTAACTGGGTGATACCGTGGTGGAATATGCACTCTATGGTAGGTGGATGAGAAACTTTTCTTAGACTGATCGGGTGAGAGAACTTACAAATATTTTTCCGTGTCGAGTCTTGAGACAGTACGGTATGAGGCAGATCATACCTTTTGCGGATACTACACCACCAAATACAATGGGTTTCCCATATAAACGTATCCTTGCGTGGGCAAAGTACTACAACAACTTACCCCGTTGGACTGTTGTTTTAGATGAGAACATTTCTCTTTCTAAGAGTTAAAAGATTTGGATGAGTGCGGATGATATTGCTGAAAGAACCAAGGCTCGAAATGATGAACCGACTGAATTATTTCACTCACGGGGCAAGCTCAAGTATGATCATTCTATAACTTCTAGGCCTCGAGAGGAGAACTCTAGGCCTCCCGTGAGGCATTCTGACCGCAAACATACGGGATATCCTTTGTGTTTCGATTCTAGACCCGGAAAAGTACCCGTTGAGCGTGTCGTGACTGCGCCCAACAAGGTTGTGGGGGTGTCTACTAGAAATCGCCGTTGTGAGAAGAGTAAGAAATAAGCGTGGGTGCAGAAGGCTCAAAATCCTGTTGCTAAGGTGATCAAGACTCCGATCGCAATTGCACCTATTTCAGTTACTACTCCTATACCCGAGACTAAGTTGGTGATTGGTCTTGAAGCTGCTAGAGTGACGGAGGCCCTGGCAAGCATGGAATTAAGTGTGAAAGAGCCCGTTTTTTTCATGGACATTGATGTAGGAAGGTAGGGAAACTGATTGATGTAACTTATGCAAATGCCGATCTCTACAAGACTTTGTTTTCTGACGCTGAAGAATTAGAATAGTGTAATTCTAGGTGTTTGTAGGGTGTATGTGCCCTTTTTATTTTTTGATGTTGTCTTCATTATTTTTTGCACTGAGTTTTTCGTTTGGTTTGCAAAATTATTTAAATTCAATAAAGGCATTTTTTCTTATTTTCATTTTCGTCATCGCTCGTAGACTTAAATAAAACTTGATTTATTTCTGTCGTTAATTGCGGGCTTATAGAATTTTTGCAAATTATTTGGACCGAATCCGGTTGGCTTGCCTATGTATCTGCCTTAAGTAAACTTAATTTGGAATCACGTCCTAGCTAGAAAAGTAATTTCTAGGTGCCAAATTTTAAACAAATAAGCTTGGATGAAACATTATTGTCAAAATTGGTTAAGGTTTGTGCAAAAATTTGGAGCTATGTATATGTACCCCCCAAGTGTTCAATATTTTTCCGTAAGTATACGAAAAATATTCGAACAATTTGAGCTTAAGCGTCAGCGTTTTGCACACAGAACTGGGCGCAAAGATGGTTTTGCGCGAAGAAGCCTGCGTTAGAAAGTTATTGCGCTTGCCTTCCTGCGCGAAGCTTTTCCTGCATCAGTATGGCCTTGCGAAGAATTTCTTGCGCTTGCCTGCTGGGCACAAGGCTTTTGCTGCACTACGGTGATACATGTTGTTCCCCTTTTATATGTTTTTTTGTTGATTTGATTTTGCAAAGTTGAGGCAATTAGTCGTGCACTTGTGATTTCTTTGAACGACTTTTTCGATGCTTTGCGAAGCTTTTTGGACTTTGAGTGTGAAATGCTCAATCGTCAGATTTTAATTTTTCTATTCGTGGCTTAAGAAGGTTCCAAAAACGATGATGAGCAAGATAGGGCTTTCTTTATGTGAGTGTTTGGGGAGGCATAGGTGTTTTTACCTTCCAATGTTGTATTACGTAATTTTATTTTGTGGGCCAAAACTTTGGTTGTTGTTGTCCATTTGTATAGACTTTTTTCCCTGTAATGGTGTAATTCCGGGATATTATTTTTGTTTCTTTGCTAGCTTCATACTCAAAGATGGTATGGGCGGAGGTTATGGCTTTTTTCTTTTCTTTTTCTCTTTCTCTTCTTTTGATATTTTTTTTGTTTGTCTTCAAAAATGGGGAAAGTTATGGCTCTTTTTTTGTTTTGCATTTTTTCGGTTTCTTCTATTTGGTCAATGAAAGGGATGAAAGTGGTTTTGCTGTCTTTAAATCACTTCGGAAGACAGAACGATTCTTCGTTTGGTGGGTCTAGAGTGGACCCTTAATTATATGTCCTTTTACTTCGCAAACATTTAAATTATGGTTAATTTGTGAACATATTGTGGACTTAAATTGTTGCCTTTATTGAATTTAAATTAAAAAAGTACATCGAAAAAAAGCTGAAAATTTAAATGGTTTGGATGAAGTCTTCCAGACTTATTATGAAAACATAAATAAATGGGTCCACGCGCTAACTATTTCTAGACTCTTTGACTCAGATGTCGGATTCGTTCTCGAAGAATTTTGGTCCTTCTCCAATAGCCATTATGAACTCGATCCCTCTTGAATTGATCCATTAAAGAGATTTGTACCATTCGTGCTTGGCCTCTTCTTCCAGGGTGGTTGACGGAACTATTAACCGGGAAGGATTGAATCCTTCGTCTTGCAGGGCGATGTCAACAACTTTGTCTCCTAGTGACCTCAATTCATCGAATAATAACCGTAAATCTTAGGAATCCATGGATTCCGTGGTGTTAGATTTAATGTTGGTAAGGTGGGGTGTCTCGTCCAACTTATCGCAGTCATGCAAAATCTCGATCCCTGGCTTTCTTATGCCTTCCTGAATTAGCGGTTCAGGGAAGTTATAGCAAGGGTAATCCTCTCATTTACGTACAAATATACCATTTAGAGTCCGTTGGTATGGTGGCAAGGGATTTCTGCGTCCATCTTTAACTTTAGTCTTTTTGAGGCGCAGCTCTGATAGGCATTGGGCTATATTGTCTTATGCCGGCTTATAACCCAAACCAAAAGAAGTCGAAGTGCTAGGTAAAGGGAGGTAGATGGTTCTTTTCTCCCCTAGGCCTAGTGGCATTCTAGGGAGGTAGCCTTGGGATAGTAGTATGTTCGGAATGATCCGAGATGCATGAGGGTCTAGGAATGATGGGCCGTATTCATAAATGACTTGTATTGTATCATCCATTTGGAATTCGTACAAGTCTTCCTCTACGCCAACCGTTTTGACCGTAGAGCAACTAACATCGAAGGGCGGGGAGTGTATGGCCATGGTCACTCCGTTATGGTTAAATCTCACCATTTGGTGTAGACTTGACACTCCTCCCAAGTCGTGGAGCTAAGGGCGTCCAAGTAGGAGGTTGAAAGTGGGTTTGTGTAGACACCTACTTTTGTCCCCATTTCCGAAAGGGAAGGTTCGATGATGAAAACATAAATCTCCACTTGACAACGCATCTCCTATAAAATAACTAATCACAATTCCCCTTTTCATTTCATCTGAAACCTACTATTTATAGAAACCTGCTATTTATGGAAACCTGCTAAAAATAGTAACTGCCGTAATGGGTAGTTGTTAAAAGTGGCAAGTCATAAAAGATAGAAACCTGTCAGAATTAGGTGCTGCACTCCAACATAAACCCTAAATGAGATAGAGATTACGAGAGAATCCTATTCCTAATATGATTCGAAAATAAGAGTCACGTATTAATTAAAATCCTAACGAGCCTAGAGTTCGTAACGGGCCCAGACGCATTCCGTCACAAGGTTAATACGCACCAAATAACTCGGAGTAAGTCTCTTAATGGACTCCGTACTCTAGAGTCCAATCTGACAAAGAATTCTGCCCAGACCCTATTTTCAACGCCCAGCCCTGGGCGCCGAAATCTTTGGCGCCCAGAGCTGGGCGCCGAAAATACCTGGGAAGGATTCTTTTCCTCATCCGTTTCGTATTCAAATTCCTGAAAATCTATATTTCTCCTCCACTCTTTCCTATAAATAGACCCCTAAGTTCGACATGAAAAAAGAACAACATACAATTATTATTCTGAGTATTGACTCTAAACCCCTAAGCCTAATGTTGTTCCTATGTTTTGGTTGATGACACACACATATTGCAAACTTCCTGATTATGGTTGCTAAATGACTTTGAACAGGCATATGCCCAAGTTTCTATTAGGATAGGAACTTGAATAAACTGGTGAAGTTCCTGAGGTACACTTGGAACAGTCAATGGAGTTTCAGAGCTGGAAGTTGTATCTGTTCCAGTTTGAAGTCACAAGAGGAGCAACACAGTTACATATCAAGAGTTCCGAATATCCACAAGAACTATTACAGACTCATAGCCAAGAGTTCCTGTGTTAGCTAGAGAGGAACTCATCAATGTTCCTTGGCTGGAACGTCTGAAGCTTCTGAGTTGCAAGTTCCAGACAAAGGGAAGACATGATGTCTAGGTAGTCCACTGTACTTAGAATTTTATGTAAATATTAATTATGCTAATGGTATATAGAGTACTCAAGGAACTTATGATTTAATTAGGCCATTTATTTTATTGGAAGCGATTTTTATGGAAAACATTTCATAAATAAAAACAAGTTTTGCATATTTAATATAAAATAGATTTACGTTTTATTTTATTTAAACAAAACTTATTTTCCTAAATATTCTCCTAAGTTTTTGTAGATAAATAAAATCTGTTTTAAAGAAATGTTTTAGGGTTTGATTGAGTCAAATCACCAACTGCTTCATGGCTGAACGTGGGAAGTGGTCTTCCCCTTGTTCCTCAAGTCAAGGGACGTGGAGACCAAAGTGCTGGCAGTTAGCAGTTGAGGTTTTGAAGGGAACTAACCCTAAGGATAAACACTATAAAAGGGAAATCGTTTTTGGTTTAAAGTACACAAACATTCTGAGAGTTTTTGCTTTCCTAAAAACGTTTTGTCTAAGATTTTCTAAAACAGTTTGTGTCCTAGTTAATTCAAAGTTCCTAAGTTTCTTATATCCTCACAAAAGCATTATTAATATCTAGAGTTATCCAAACACGAATTATATTTTGTATTAGTAAGGATAGAGTTATCCTGTTTAGACTTAGAGTTTAAGTCTGAGAGAGAGAAGTTAAGGAGTTGTAATCGAAGTAGATTACTGTGAGGAACACGAGTTTGAGAGGAACTTGTGTTGGAGAGATTATTGTAATCGAGGCATTACCATAATAAAAGAATTCTCTTCTTGATTAGTATCAAGAAGTTTTCACAATTGTTGTTATTGTCTTCTCTATTCTCAGTTTCTTAATTGTTTCTTAAGTTCCGCAAGAAACTTTATCAAAGTTCTAATTACAATTCACCCCCCCCCCCCTCTTGTGCGTGTTCCTACTGGAATAACAGTTGGTATCAGAGCCAGTACTCACCAAAACACAGGAAACCCTGTTTGAGTCAAGTTCCTGAAAGTATGAACTCACAAGAGAAACTGGAAGAAGGTTACTCGACACAAAGGCCACCTATGTTCAATGGCAAGTTCTACTCATACTGGAAGAATAGAATGGAGATATTCATCAAAGCTGAAAATTACCAAGTTTGGCGTGTAATTGAAGTTGGAGACTTCGAGGTAACAAAGACCAATGCTGAAAACGAGGTAGTTCCTAAACCAATGTCTGAATTTTCTAAAGAAGACTTTGATAAATATGAGATGAATGCCATGGCTGTCAAAATCTTGCATTGCGGGCTTGGACCTCATGAACACAACAGAGTCATGGGGTGCAAGAACGCAAAACAGATTTGGGAACTACTTCAAGTAACCCACGAAGGAACTAATGAAGTTAAGCGTTCCAAAATTGACCTTTTGATGTCTAAATATGAAAGATTTGAGATGCTTCCAAAAGAAACTATTCAAGAAATGTTCACTAGATTTACTAACATAACCAATGAATTAGTTTCTCTTGGTAGAATCATTCCCACAGATGAACAGGTAAGAAAAATACTAAGAAGCATGCCACAAGATGATCGCTGGAGAACAAAGGTCACTGCACTGTTTGAGACCAAGGACTTCACCAAGTTCAACATTGAACAACTTGCTGGTTCCTTGATGACACACGAACTGCATCTTGGAGCTGCTGTTCCCGAGAGCTCAAGAAATCGAGGACTTGCTCTAAAGGCTGAGGAACTCGATGAATCTGAACCAGATGAAGAAGAGGCTGCCATGCTGGTCAGAAGAATGAGAAAGCTCTACAGGAACTTCAAACCAGGAAACCAGAAAGGAAGGAACTTTGCCAAGAAAATCACTAGTTCCAAAACTGAGCAAGGTTGCTTCAAATGTGGAGAAACTGATCACCAAATTCGTGAATGCCCTCTGTGGGAGAACGACAAGACCAGAGGAAAAGGGAAGGAACAGGTCAAAGATCGCTTTAACAAGTCTACCTTCAACAGACCAAACTTCAAGAAGGCCATGATAGCTGCATGGGGCGAAGCAACAGACTCAGAAGACGATGAGGAACAACCAAATGAAGAAACTGCAAATCTCTGCCTTATGGCTAGAACAGAAGGAACTGATCAAGTTCCATCAGAAGAAGTAAGTTCCTCCACTCTTCAGTGTCTCTCAAAGTCAAAACTAATTGAACTGTTGCTAGAAACTCTAGATGATTACAAAAAGCTAAGTATATTAAAAGCACAAAGTGATAGAGCCTTGGAACTCAGTAAAGACCACATAAATTATCTGAACAATATTAGATCTGATGTCCAAGGCAGGTTCTTTGAATTACTAGATAGAAATACCTCTATTAATGAGTCATTCGAAAAAATTAGAAATGAAAACATCCTTCTACAAGTTCAACTCAGTCAATATAAGATGTTTAATTTAAGTTTAGATCCTACAAAATCCTTGGAAATCAACATGGGAATTTTTAACATCGACTTAGAAAATTTAAACAAAGATCTGATCACCACAAAGGAACAAAAAGAGAAACTGGAAAGGGAACTATCCATGGCCAGGGCACAGAGACAACCACCTAAAGTTCCTCCCAAATGGATTGAGAATGCTCAATCTAAGAGAACAGAAGGATTGGGCTTTAACCATAAAAATAGTCATAAGAAGAAGTATGTGGATCTTCCTAGTGTAAAAGTCTGCTTCTCATGTGGAAGTGGAAGTCACATAAGTACTGAGTGTTCCAAGATGAAGGAACAGGATCAAAGAAACATAAATTATGTAAAACAAAAATGGGTTAAGAAGTCTGAAGTTATAGTTGAAAAGGAACTCGAGGAAACCCGAGTTCCTGTAACTAACCTTTGATCTCTTTACAGATTCTAGTGAAGGGGAACAGCTCGTGGTATCTCGACAGCGGGTGTTCCAAACACATGACAGGAGACAAATCTAAATTCCTCTCACTAGAAGCCTACAATGGAGGAACTGTGACCTTTGGAGACAACATGAAAGGAGAAATTATTGGAATTGGAAAAGTTGGAAGGTCAAGTTCCTACGCCATTGAAAATGTATTTTTAGTCGAGGGTTTGATGCACAGTCTACTAAGCATCTCTCAATTCTGTGACAAAGGAAACTCTGTAAGTTTTACTTCTGAAAACTGTCAAATCATAAACAATAACACTGGGAAGGTTATTTTGGAAGGAACTCGTAAAGGGAACACATATTCTGTGGATCTCAATACAGTTCCCAGGAACAATCTAACCTGCCTCAGTGCCCTTGAAGAAAATTCCCTACTATGGCACAGGAGGTTTGGACATGCTAGTTTCTCGTTGCTTGACAAACTAAGATCAAAGGAACTGGTTCGAGGTCTCCCCTCAATCAAGTTCCTAACTGATAAAGTGTGTGATGCATGTGCAAAAGGCAAGCATGTCCGAAGTTCCTTTAAATCTAAGAAATTGGTAAGCACCACAAAACCATTGGAACTCATCCATATGGACTTATGTGGACCAATGAGAATTCAAAGCAGGAGTGGGAAAAAATATGTATTAGTTATTGTTGATGATTACTCTCGCTTTACTTGGGTCATATTTCTAACAAGCAAGGATGAAACGTTTGATGAGTTTGTTACATTTTCAAAGAAAATCCAGAAAACCACAGGTCACCAACTGATCCATATAAGATCAGATCATGGAACAGAATTTGAAAACTACAAATTCGATGAATACTGCAAGGAACAAGGTATGGACCACAATTTCTCAGCTCCCAGAACTCCACAACAAAATGGAGTTGTTGAGAGGAAAAATAGAACCCTAGAGGACATGGCAAGAACCATGCTAATAGCCAGTTCCTTGCCTAGGAACTTCTGGGCTGAAGCAGTCAATACTGCTTGTTACATTATTAATAGAGTTATGATTCGAGCAATCCTAAACAAAACCCCCTATGAGCTACTAAAAGGTATAAAACCCAACATCTCTTACTTTAGAGCCTTTGGGAGCAAATGTTTTGTCCACAACAATGGAAAAAGGAACTTGGGGAAGTTTGATGAAAGAAGCGACGAGGCAGTGTTCCTAGGATATACCTTAAATAGCAAGGCTTATAGAGTTTATAACAAAAGATCTATGTGTGTTGAGGAAAGTGTACATATAATATTTGATGAATCTAACAAAACTGACATAGTACAGGAACAAGAATTTTTCGAGATTGGTTTATCTCGTGCTGCAGAAAATGATGAGGAGTTCCAAATAAGCAAACACACAGCAAGAGGAACTGCTCAACAAAATCAAGAGGTTCCCGTACTAGAGGAACAAGCAGAAAACCAAGAAGATCCAGAAACAACACCAGAGGAACCCCAACAGGGAACTCAGGCCATAGAAGGAACTGACGAAAATGCCACAACACCAGTAGCTCAATTTCAACCTAAACCTTGGAAGCATCTAAAGTCCCACCCAATGGAACTCATTGTGAGTGACATCAGAAAAGGAACTCAGACAAGGTCACAACTAAGGAACTTTTGCGCATTCCACGCGTTCCTCTCCATATTTGAGCCAAGAAATCACACTGAGGCTCTGGAAGATGCTGACTGGATCATTGCCATGCAAGAAGAATTAAATGAATTCAAAAGAAACAAGGTATGGCACTTGGAACCCAAACCAAAGCACCAGAAGGTGATAGGGCTAAAATGGGTGTTCCGGAACAAGAAAGATGAACATGCAACAATCATAAGGAACAAAGCAAGGTTAGTGGTCAAAGGTTATAATCAACAGGAAGGCATTGACTTTGAAGAAACATTTGCACCTGTTGCTAGATTAGAAGCCATTAGAATCTTAATTGCTTTTGCTGCTTTCATGGGTTTTAAACTTTATCAAATGGATGTTAAATGTGCTTTCTTAAACGGTTTCTTAGAGGAAGATGTTTATGTGGAACAGCCCCCTGGATTTGAAAATCCCGAATTTCCAAATCACATTTACAAATTAGATAAGGCTCTCTATGGACTAAAACAAGCCCCTAGATCTTGGTACGAGAGATTATCAAAGTTCCTCCTTCAAAATGATTTTAAAAGAGGTAGAATAGACAAAACCTTATTCTTAAAATCTAGAGGAACTGACTTGTTAGTAGTTCAAATTTATGTTGATGATATATTATTTGGAGCAACTAATGAAAATTTGTGCAAGGATTTTGCAAGCTTGATGAGCAGTGAATTTGAAATGAGTATGATGGGGGAACTCAACTTCTTCCTTGGTTTACAAATCAAGCAAACCGAGGAGGGAATCATGATACACCAACAAAAGTATGTGAAGGAACTCCTAAAGAAATATGAGCTAGAGTCAGCCAAAGTAAATCACACTCCCATGGGAACTGCTACCAGATTAGACACTGATCCAAATGGGAAAAGTGTGAATCAAACAAAATACAGAGGTATGATTGGATCTCTATTATATTTAACAGCCAGTAGACCTGACATTTCTTTTAGTGTAGGACTATGTGCAAGATTTCAATCAAATCCAAAGGAGTCCCATCTAACTGCAGTGAAAAGAATACTAAGATATCTCAAAGGAACTGATGACCTATGCCTTTACTATCCAAGAAGTGGATCCTTCGAGCTAAGAGGATATGCAGATGCTGATTATGCAGGTGACTTAGTGAATAGAAAAAGCACATCAGGTATGGTACAGTTCCTAGGTCCATGCATGGTTTCTTGGGGTTCCAAGAAACAGAATACTGTTGCTCTATCCACAGCTGAAGCTGAGTATGTAGCTGCTGCAGCTTGTTGCTCACAAATTCTATGGATAAAACAACAGTTAAGAGATTTTGGTATTATCTATGATTGTGTTCCTATCTATTGTGATAACACTAGTGCTATTTGTATTTCAAAAGATCCGGTTCATCATTCCCGAGTCAAACACATCCACATCAGACACCATTTCCTTAAAGATAATGTTGAGAAAGGTTTGATCAAATTAGACTTTTGCCAAACTGATCACCAAATTGCTGATATTTTAACTAAGCCTTTGAACAGAGAGAAACATGAGAAAATGAGAATGGAACTCGGAATGATCAAGCTAAGGTAATTGCCAAATTGGAGTTCCTCTAAGGCAAAAGCAAAAATCATGGTACATATAGACTATTACAAACACAAAATCTTGTGTGCAAACATAGTTGAAGCTTACCATCGTGGCAAATTCACTCACACTTCAAATGAGCAAGGTAAGCAGTTCCTTTCAAACTAGTTAAGTCAGAAATACGAAATTAAGCAAGTCAAAGTCAAACACAATTTTTTTTCTTTTCCTTTTATTTTTATCTTTTTTTTTTTTTTAATTAAAAACCGAATACCCATATTCAAAGAATGTTTGGAACGGTTCCATTGGCAATAAATAGGAGAAACTCTTCACTTTCCAAAATCAATCCATGCAACCCCCTTTCTCTCTCTCACACGCCTTCTCCACTGACATCACCTCTCCTTCCACCTATAAAATAAAAACCTCAACCATGGTTCTCACAAGCAACAACACTGATCTCACATCCCTCAAACGAAAGAGAAACCCTTCATCTCCTGTTCCCATGGATACCTCACCCATTCAATCGCCAATTCCTCTTCGATCCCACAATCCAATGCTCGCAATCACTCAGGGGGAACAAACCAACACTGACATCGAAATGAAATCCCCAATCTCAAACCCTAGATCCTCCACAAGAAAATCCAAAAAACGACGAGTGGAAGCTTCTGGTGAAAACATCGAGGAAACAGAGGAGATTGCTCAAACTCAGGGGGAAGTAAAAGGGTCCAAGAAACTCACTGCAAAGGAAAACAATCTGGTCGAGGGGTTCGCAATCAACTCAACATGGTGTGAAGCCACGAAATTTAAAGAGTTGATGGAAATCCTTGAACAACAAAAGTGGGTAAGTCTGTTGAGTACCTATGCCAAATCCCCCTTAATTCCTGAAGCTATGAAAGAATTCTGCAAGAACTTTGCATGTGTTGATAATGTATGCTCAAGTAAAGTGAATGGAACTCGCATCGAATTTGATGCCTCTTATCTGGAACAGCTGTTTGGTACACCCAATAGGGGTTTTGATATGTGGCTCAAAGGTCAAATCACAGTGACCATAGATAATGTAGATGAGAAAGATATAGTTGGTTCCATTGGAGGAGATTCTAAAGTATCCACCTCCACCTCACACAACTGCTTTTCACCTCTTCAAAAATTACTGTTTAATATTGTGTGGAGAGGTGTAGTTCCTCGAACTCAGAAAAGGAACATAGCAAGTCTGTTTGATGCATGTCTCATGTATTGTCTTGAAAGGAAAATTCCCATAAACTTTCCTGCAATCATGATCAAACACTTATCCACCTGTATCCCCAAATTCAAAATTCCATACTCCTCCCTTCTCACAGAAATCTTCAAAAGCTTCTCAGTTGACCTTAGCCCATACTTTGTGATTCCCTTAAAATCCACCCAAATCCTTCAACTTGAAATGCTCCATCTATTAAATCTTAAAGTGGTTCAGGGTAAAGTCATTACACTAGTAGAAAAAACCCCTGTTGCAGCCCCCTTGTTGCAGCGTACAAGTATAAATACGCTTCAACAACCAGTCGGTCAACGCGGGTCAAACCCTTTAAAGGGTTATCGCAGCGTACATTTTAGTTGTTCGCAACAAATGCGTTTGTTGCAGCGTACAAAATAAAAGCCCGCAGCAACAAACCTTAGTTATTGCAGCGTACATGTTAATGCCCGCTGCAACAAGTCCGCGTTTCAAATTAAAATTTTTACTTTCCTAGTTGCAACGTACGTACAAACCGCGCTCAATCATATCTCTGTTCCTTCTCTGCTATAGCTCCAAGCTTATCCAAGGTCGCCGTCGAACTCAGCTCGCGTCGCCGTCGAACTCAGCTCGCGTCGCCGTCGAACCCAAGAGTTGCTCAGCTCGCGTCGCTGTCTTGGTTCCGTTGGTTGCTCATCTCCCCGTCGCGTCGTGGTTCAACCCTGCTTCGCTGTCTTGGTTCCGTGGTTCCGTGGTTCAGCCCTGCGTCGCTGTCTTGGTTCCGTGGTTCAGCATCTCCCCGTCGCGTCGTGGTTCCGGTGGTTGCTCGGCGTCGTGGTTCCGGTGGTATGGTGTGTTCAATTTTTATTTTCGTTTTTTATTTTCGTTTTCAGATTAGGGTTCAATTTTATTTTTTGATTTTCGTTTTGATTATTGTTTTTGATTTTCGTTTTTGATTTTCGTTTTGATTTTCGTTTTGATTTTCGTTTTTGAAACTTAACGACTCAACGAAGTAAATGGGGATTGCTATGTTTCCGAGTATAGATCTATTTCTTTAAAAAGCACACAGCCACTATGTTTCCAAGTAATGGGGAATGGGCTAAGGCTGTTGCTGACTGCTACTCACCCCTTCAGACTGTTGTTTGGATGTTATTTTGCTGATTTCCAAGAGGCTTTTGGATTACCTTTTTTTTTTTTTAATTTTTTTAATTTCCAAGTATGCTCAAAGTGTTGAATACATCACTTAGATCAGTAGTATCAGGCCCTTAGTTCCCTTCTTCCTTCCCCGAGGTTACAGGATTTTATTCTGGCATTACCCTTCTTCCTTCCCCGAGGTTACGTAAGCACTTAGTTCCGCACTTGAATGCTGCGATAATGCCAATAACTTGAATAATGTGATTGCTATGTGGTGATGTGGTAGATAGTTAATTTCCTGTTACATGCATTCTATGAGAAATATCTGAATTTGGCCCTCGAACTATTTTCGTTTGATTTTCGTTTTGATTTTCGTTTTGATTTTCGTTTTGATTTTCGTTTTGATTTTCGTTTTTATTTTGATTTTTTTGGCTGTTTTTCAATTATTTCTTTTATTTGCAGTTAATTGTGAAGATGGGTAGATACGCATATGGTTGAAGAGAGGGGCGATGATCGTACTGCCAGCATAATCTATCATCGTGCTTGTTCGAATTTCAACAATTGCATAAGGTATTGATATATCTAATTATCTTCATAAAATTTCTCTTTTCCTCTTTTGAAAGTTGAAATCAATAGTACAGTAAGTGCATATCATTTTTACGATAAATAAAATTTGGATAAGTATAGTAAGTGTAATAATAAAACGTGTACATTAGTATTCTATGCTTAAGTATCCATTCCGTTTTACTTATTATGACTGTTTTTGGACTTCTAATATCACTTCAGTGAAGCATTGATAAACTTAAATGATGTAACCAAAGATTTGCGGAACTTCTTAATGATTTTGTGACTTCTTAATATATGTGTTTATGTGTGGAACCTTTTGTTGTTGTTATTAGTAATGAGTCGTCGTTGGATGTATGGTGACCATACTACGGCAGAATACTTGAGTGGGGTCGCAGAGTTCATTAGATGTGCTTTAGCACACCAACGGAGTACAAAAGCCGAAAAAATCTATTGTCCCTGCCGTGATTGTAACAATATCAAGCGGTTAGGTGACATTGATGAAATTGAGGATCATTTATTTCGCCGTGGGTTTAAGCAAGATTACCATGTTTGGTTTTGGCATGGTGAAACAATACCTGATCGTCCAAGTTCTAGTGTCCATCAATTTGATGTTCAGAGTAATGAGAGTGATGATGATATTTATGAGAATAATGAGACGGATGATGATGAGGAAGAAGATGATGAAATAAATGAGATGATGGATGGGCTGAAAGATCACTTGGACGAACGACCTCAGATGTTCGAACAAGTATCAAAGGCTGCTGAAACTCCATTGTATCCCGGTTGTACAAAATTCAGCAAGTTGGAATGTGTGTCAATACTTTACAACCTCAAATGTAAAGGTGGTTGGAGAGATGAACACTTTGACACCTTATTGGAGTGGGTAGGTGAATTTTTGCCGGAAGGGAATGATATCCCCACCTCTACCTATTATGCCAGGAAATTGATGTGTCCCTTAGGCTTAGAGGTCGACAAGATAGATGCTTGCCCAAATGATTGTATCCTTTACAGAAAAGAGCATGAACATTTGGATGAGTGTCCAACATGCGGCGCATCTCGTTACAAACGCAAAGGGGCAAATTCAGCTAAGAGGGGCCCGCCTGCTAAGTCTTTGTGGTATCTTCCAATCATACCTAGGTTTGAGCGTATGTTTTCATTGAAGAAACAAGCAAAAAACTTAAGGTGGCATGCGGAAGTGAGGAAGAAAGATGGACTCCTTCGACATCCTGCAGATTCTGTTCAATGGAGAAATATTGATAAGAAATATCCTGAATTTGGTAAGGAGGTTAGAAATCTAAGGCTTGCTTTATGTGCAGATGGTGTGAATCCATATGGAACTCTAAGCAGTCAACATAGCACATGGCCGGTTCTTCTAGCAATTTATAATCTTCCTCCATGGCTGTGTATGAAGCGGAAGCATATCATGTTATCACTCCTCATCTCGGGGCCTAAGCAACCTGGAAATGACATAGATGTGTACCTGGCTCCACTCATAGATGATTTGAAATTATTGTGGAATGAAGGTGTTTCAATGTTCGATGCACACACCAATTCAAGCTTTACATTGCGAGCTATGGTTTTTTGTACCATAAATGATTTTCCGGCATATGGAAACTTGTCTGGATACAAAACCAAAGGAGAACAAGCATGCCCTATATGTGAAGAGGACATGAAGCCCACATGGTTGCATAATTTCAAGAAAAATGTTTACCCAGATTTCAGGAAGCACCTCAGTCGATATCACCCTTATCGTAAGAAGAAGAAAGAATTCAATGGGTTCACCGAGGAAAGAGTAGCTCGTACGCCTTTGACAGGATCACAGGTTTATGAACGAATAAAAAATGTTGAAACCAAATACGGCAAGTGCTACAAGTCCAAGTCTAAAAAGGGTGTTTTGTGGAAGAAAGTATCTCCATTATGGGATCTTCCCTACTGGAGAGATTTGTCGGTTAGGCATTGTCTCGATGTAATGCACATTGAGAAAAATGTGTGCGATGCTATCATTGGGACTTTGCTAAACATGCCTGGAAAGACTAAGGACAATGAGAATGTGCGGAAAGATATGAAAAAGAGGAATATTCGACCAGATTTGTGGCCTGTTGAAAAATCTGGTGCGGGTGGTACTAAGACTTATCTGCCTCCAGCGTGTTACACAATGTCAAGAAAGGAGAAGAAGCAGTTTTGTGAGTGCTTACATGGAATTAAGGTTCCCTCGGGATATTCGTCGAATGTAAAGCGCCTAGTATCTCTCTCGGACCTTAGGTTGGTTGGTATGAAGTCTCATGATTGCCATGTAATGATTAATGTGTTTTTGCCAATTGCACTTCGTGGGATATTGCCGAAACACGTGAGACATGTTATAACAAAACTTTGTGTGTTTTTCAATTCTATATGTGCTAAAGTGATTGATCCGGAGAAATTAGATTCTTTGCACAATGATATTGTTGAAACTTTGTGTCGATTTGAAATGTACTTTCCACCATCTTTCTTTGATATTATGGTGCACTTAATTGTCCATTTAGTTCGAGAAATCAAGTTATGTGGTCCGGTGTTCTTAAGATGGATGTATCCTTTTGAGAGATTTTTTGGGCATTTAAAGGACAAAACAAAGAATCGGGCAAGGCCGGAGGGTAGTATCATTCGGGGAGTCCTTGAGGAAGAGATATCTCAATATGTAGCTGAATTCTTAACAAGGCTTGAGCAAATAGGTCTTCCAAAATCTCGTCATGCAGGGAGGCTCGAAGGGCATGGGGTAATTGGTAAAAATGTGATCTCGCCTCCATCTGAAAGGAAGAATAAGGCACATCTTTGTGTGTTGCAGCATCTTACCGAGGTCAATCCTTACATAGATAAGCATTTGCTAGAATTGCAACAAAAGAATCCTAAGTTGAAGGAAAGAGCGTTGATGCAAGAACATAATCGCACATTTGTTGATTGGTTTAAGAAGGAAGTAGCCGAGGAAATGAAAAAAAATCTAGATGTTTCTGAAATGGTCCAGTGGTTAGCTCGAGGTCCTCGACTATGTGTTCTGTCTTATGAAGGGTATGATATCAATGGGTTCACATTCTACACTAGAAGACAAGATGAAAAGAGTGTGGTGCAGAATAGTGGAGTGAAGCATGTTGCAGCATCTAGGGTCTTTGCAAGCGCCAAGGATAGAAGACCGGTTGATGCGACACAATCATATTATGGTGTTATCGAAGAAATATGGGAGCTTGATTACAACAAATTTACGATCCCTGTATTCCGGTGCAAGTGGGCCAACAACCATAATGGGGTGAAACAAGATGAAATTTTTCCTGGTTTAACATTGGTTAACTTTGATCGATTAAGTGATAGTGACGAGCCATTCATTCTAGCATCACAAGCTAAGCAAATTTTCTATGTGGTAGACAATGTTGATCCTATATGGCGTGCAGTTGCCCAAGGCAAGAGAAATATTCTGGGTATTGATGATGTTGTGGATGAAGATGAGTATGACAAGTACGATGAAACACCCCTGTTACCAACGGCTGTTCAACCGTTACCGGAGGAGGAAGATGCAAATAATACTAATCATATGCGCACAGATCATAGGGAAGGAATTTGGGTTGTAAACCGTAAATGAATAAGATGAGTTGGCTTCTGGGAATAGGTAATTCTAGCTAACTGAATATCAGATTAAATGTATCTTTTCTAGCATTTAGGAAGGTGTAGTTTGTACTTCCACATCTTTAATTCTTATTTTATACTTCCATTGTGTTCATGATTATACTTTTCTAGCTTTCTTTAATTCTTACTGTACTTCCACATCTTACTTTTGTTCCTGACCAAAGTTTTCTAACTTTCTGTGCAGATGACTTGAGATCCCCGAGTCAGAAATTTTCAGAAGCTTTCGGTGATTTGTGTCTTTTCAGAAGTTCTCAGAATCGGAAAATAAAGCACGTATTTACTTTTGGTGAGTTGTGCGTTTTCTCCTAGTGTTGCGCTAATTAACATGTCTCCTAATCTTGAGCTAGAATGACCTAAATCAAAACGAGCGGGCTTAAATTGACCTTAGTTGAATAAATTGACCTAAATTGACCTTAGTTGACTAAATTAGCATAAATATGAACCATAACTACCAAACAAGTCTCAAATGGCATAAATTGATTGAATTGAGTCTAGGTAAGTTAAAACTAATCATATTAATCATTTAAAAGGATTAAAATGAGTGTTTAGGTTCTTTAGTTCAAAGTTGGGAGCGAAAATGTCATTTTAGCTCTATATATGACATATAACGACCCAACGAGCCATAAATGTGCATGAATAGGTTCGAATGAGTTTTAGAAACTTAAAACTATGCATATTAGTCATGTAATAAGAATAAAATGAGTCATTAGGTTCTTTAGTTCAAAGTTGGGAGCGAAAATGTCATTTTAGCTCTATATATGACCTATAACGACCCAACGAGCCATAAATGTGCATAAATAGGTTGGAATGAGTTTTAGAAACTTAAAACTATGCATATTAGTCATGTAATAGGATTAAAATGAGTGTTTAGGTTCTTTAGTTCAAAGTTGGGAGCGAAAATGTCATTTTAGCTCTATATATGACCTTTAACGACCCAACGAGCCTTAAATGTGCATAAATAGGTTCGAATGAGTTTTAGAAACTTAAAACTATGCATATTAGTCATGTAATAGGATTAAAATGAGTGTTTAGGTTCTTTAGTTCAAAGTTGGGAGCGGAAATGTCATTTTAGCTCTATATATGACCTTTAACGACCCAACGAGCCTTAAATGTGCATAAATAGGTTGGAATGAGTTTTAGAAACTTAAAACTATGCATATTAGTCATGTAATAGGATTAAAATGAGTGTTTAGGTTCTTTAGTTCAAAGTTGGGAGCGAAAATGTCTTATTTTAGCATAAATATGAACCATAACGACCAAACAAGTCTCAAATGGCATAAATTGATTGGATTGAGTCTAGGAAAGTTAAAACTAATCATATTAATCATTTAAAAGGATTAAAATGAGTGTTTAGGTTTGTTAGTTCAAAGTTGGGAGCGAAAGTGTCATATTAGCCTAAAAATGAGTTCTTAGGTTCTTTAGTTCATAGTTGGGAGCAAAAATGCCTCATTTTATCATAAATATGAACCACAACGACCAAACAAGTCTCTAATGTGAATAAATAGATCGGATCGAGTCTTGGAAAGTTAAAATTAATCATATTAATCATTTAAAAGGTTAAAATGAGTCCTTATGTTCGTTAGTTCATAGCTGGGAGCGAAAATGCCTCATTTTAGCATAAGTGGTGTTTTCTAGACTTATCTCATATGAGTATATGATTTCATGATATAAGAGAAGTGAGATTGTCAGATTTCCTCATTAAGTTTCTTAATGATTGTTGCTTGAGTTTAAGTGAAACTCAATTACATAATTTCATTTTACGATCTAACTTACATACTACTCCGTACTATACTAGATTAATAGAACTTGTTTATAGAATGAGTTAGCTGCCCTGCATTCTCATATTGCCTCAACAAACACACCAAGAATGACAAAGAACATTGCAGATCAGATCAGCACATGCAGATCAATGCAGATCAGATGAGGGTAGCACTGATCTGTGTTGATCTGTTCTGCACTGATCTGTGCTGATCTGATCTGCACAGATCAGTGCAGATCAGATCAGCACTGATCTGTGCTGATCTGTTCTGCAGATCTGATCAGTGCAGAACAGATCAGCACAGATCAGTGCTGATCTGATCAGCACTGATCTATGCTGATCAGATCTGCACAGATCAGTGCATTCCACATATATAATTTTTCATGCTTGTTGGCTTGTTGCTGCTATAGAGTTCAAATTCTTTGATATGATTTGATTCTTTGAAGGCCGGAGCATGTGTCAACTTAGTATTCTATCAATTGTTCAATTACATTGTAAAGCGATGTTTTGGTCCCTAACAAAAAGCGGAGAGGAATAAAAAGAGGGAAAAGGGGTGAAATGGATCAAGGAAGGGATGTGAAGGTTGGTTTTTCTGGTGATGTATCCATGGTGGGTGGAAGTGAGAGTTGCTTTAGTGGTGACTAGTGAGGTGACGGTGATAGTGGTGGTGAGGTGATGGTGGGGTGGGGTGGATTGATTTGGGATGATGGTGGTGACCATTGAGTCATTGACCAATGAGAGACTGATAGAAATTTGGGGGAATCCAAGTCCAGGGGGAAGTCTGGGGAACCAAACAGCCCCTAAATTTCTTTCTCTCTATGCTGTTCTTATTGATTTTCCATTATGTTGAGCTTTGACATATTTACACTTAAATTTCTCGTTCATTCTTCAATTAGTGCCATCTCTTTTGCATGATCCCCTTTGCACAAACTAGAGACTTAAAATTGGTGGGGAGTGGTACTGTTAGTTGCTGTTGTTTCAAAATTGACCTTGATTTATCTCTTCTGACTGCCATAAAACTAGCATCTGCAAATCCTTGATGAAATTTTATTAACCAAATATTTGGTTAAAATAGTGTCAATTGTTCCTCTATGGTTTCACTTTAAAAAAATGGACTTACCTGACTACCTGTCTCAAGCTGCAGATGCAACAGTCATATTGTTATAATTCGAACAAAATCAACAAGGGGGGAACATTGCAGATCAGGTCAGCACAGATCACTGCAGATCAGATCAGCACTGATCTGTGCTGATCTGTTCTGCACTGATCTGTGCTGATCTGTTCTGCACTGATCTGTGCAGATCAGATCAGCACTGATCTGTGCTGATCTGTTCTGCACTGATCTGTGCTGATCTGTTCTGCACTGATCTGTGCTGATCTGATCAGCACTGATCTGTGCTGATCTGATCTACACTGATCAGTGCAGATCAGATCAGCACAGTTCAGTGCTGATCAGATCAGTGCAGAACAGAGAAGTGCAGATATCACAGATCAGATCAGCACTGATCAGTGCAGATCTGATCAGCACTGATCTGTGCTGATCTGTGCTGATCTGATCAGTGCAGATCAGTGCTGATCTGATCTGCACTGATCAGTGCTGATCTGATCTGTGATATCTGCACTGATCTGATATCCTTCTGTATGCTAGAGCACTGATTTGCTGCTGCGCGCACATTTTGTAACCACTCTTCTGTATGTTTTACTTGATGCAGGAACAACATAGGTACGATGAATGAAAACCAAATTGTTGTTAGGCATGAATCAGAAGGTGGCAAGACTCCCACAACGCGTGACGAATCACAAGATGTTAGTACGATTACAAAGACCATTAAAGGCCGTGGTCCGTCAAAAGGTGTTAAAGTCGCTAAGCCTATGTTCCTTGAGTATAATGTATATAATGTCCCCGATGGACAATGGTCTCATGAATACGGGAAGCAAGTTGGGAGTTGTGCTACTAGAATTAATATTAACGTCCCATTATATCCAAAGGTAGATGAGCAAATCAAGAAGGGGTTTTGGGAGGAGACTAAGGTAAGCATTGGATATTAACTTGATTTGTATATTTTAGGGATTATTTAATTTGATTTAAATACTATTTTTATAATTTAACTTTTTTTAATTATTAACAGCTTATGTTCCACATTACTGATGATTCTAATCATTCGAGGGAGAAATATTTTCATTCTTGTGTGGCGAAACGATTTAGTTGTTTCAAGAGCAAGTTGGTGCGCCGATGGATAACTATGAAGGAAAAGAAGCCAAAAAATCAAACAAACAAGATGCCTTGGGATGTCTACAACCATATCACAGAGGATGATTGGAAGACTTTTGTTAAACATTATTTCCTGCCAGAGTCATTGGTAATGATAATATTTCTTTAACTTGTCCTTAAAGAGTTTTTCATGTAGCAAACTGACATTGGTTCTAGGACAAAAAGTTATCAGAAAAAACATTTATTTCCATCTTTTTATGTTGTCTTTGACAGCTTCGTAGTGAAAAGGCGAGGAAAAGTGCATCATGCAACAAGAACCCACATCGCACCGGCCAAAAGGGTTATAATAGAAAGCGACTAGATTGGATAAAGGATGGACGACTTCCACCAGATGCAGCTTTACCTATCTCGAGTAGCTCCTCGGTGAACTCATCAGTGACCTCAAATGTTAATAGAGTTAGAAAATACAGATCAAAGGAGTGGATTTTGGCCCATCAAGTACAAAATAAAGAGGGAAAGTGGGAAATTGACCCGAACGATTCAGAAGTTGTTGAAATCGCAACAAAAGCTGTAAGTAGCGATAATTAATTAATATTTACTTGCTTTGATTAGAGAATATAAAGTAATTTTACTTTCCTAATTGGCAGTTAGAGTACATCGCAGAAGAGGAAAAAGGAAATCTTTCTTTCGAACAGGGTGAGGATGCCCTCACTAAAGCTATAGGGAAAAAAGATCATCGTGGGCGTGTCAAGGGAACAGGTGGCATGGTTGGTATCAAAAAGGCTTTCGGTCCGTGTATTCGACATAGTAGAAGTGACCATGGTGAAGCTTCATCAGAAAATTACGAATCAATCAGAGCTTCTGTGAAAAAGGAGTTTGAAGGTGAATTAGAGAAAAGGGTAGAGAAGAGGGTGGCAGAGGCCCTCCAAAAGCAACTAAGCACCTTGTTAAAAACAGGACAACTAAACTCCATTTCTACCCCGATACCTGATGACCTCCACTTAAATGATTCTGCCAGAGTTGACCTTGATGTTAGTGCTACAAGAACCACTCGTCACATCTTAGTGCCGCAACCACGCGAGCTAAAGGTACGACGTAGTCACTCTTTTTTAACATAGTTGCTTGATCCTTTTATGTTTTTAGTTGACATTTACTTAATAATCTGTATCACTTACAAAGTTGCATTGAAACCTTTGTTTATGAAGGAAAGGACTCCATGTCGTCTTGCCCTTGAGGAGAAAGTTTCAGGCAACAACATTGTCGTGGCGGATGGTATGGTACAACCCTCAGATGGTGCATTGCCCCAACATTTTACATCGATGAAGCCTGGTCACTATAAAGTCCAAGTTGATTTTGTTTACGACGGACATGTTGATGATATTCTTCCGGTACCTACGGGAGATGGTTTCACTAACTTAGGCGGTGCTCTGGGTAGTTTTGTGCAATGGCCCATACACTTAGTGATTTTCGAAGACGGCGAGGTATATATGTTTTATTGTTTAGAATGTATATGTTCACGCAAGCACATTCGACATCTTACCTACTCTTGTTTTTGTTGAATTTTAAAGGATTGTATTTCACCTCCTAAAAAGAAGTCCAAGTCTAATGTTTCTAAAGAGAGGGATGGTAGCTCCAAGAAAAAGACAACGGTGTTAGCGGCCCAAAAGAAGACAACAGACTTACCATCCAAGGTAAACCCTCTAAAACTCATTCGAACCTAAAATGACATTTTCGCTCCCAACTTTGAACTAAAGAACCTAAGGACTCATTTGATTCTTATTACACGACTAATATGCATAGTTTTAAGTTTCTAAAACTCATTCGAACCTAATTATGCACATTTAAGGCTCGTTGGGTCGTTATAGGTCATATATTAACCTAAAATGACATTTTCGCTCCCAACTTTGAACTAAAGAACCTAAGGACTCATTTGATTCTTATTACACGACTAATATGCATAGTTTTAAGTTTCTAAAACTCATTCGAACCTATTTATGCACATTTAAGGCTCGTTGGGTCGTTATAGGTCATATATTGAGCTAAAATGACATTTTCGCTCCCAAATTTGAACTAAAGAAGCTAAGGACTCATTTGATTCTTATTACATGACTAATATGCATAGTTTTAAGTTTCTAAAACTCATTCGAACCTATTTATGCACATTTAAGGCTCGTTGGGTCGTTAAAGGTCATATATAGAGCTAAAATGACATTTTCGCTCCCAACTTTGAACTAAAGAACCTAAACACTCATTTTAATCCTATTACATGACTAATATGCATAGTTTTAAGTTTCTAAAACTCATTCGAACCTATTTATGCACATTTAAGGCTCGTTGGGTCGTTAAAGGTCATATATAGAGCTAAAATGACATTTTCGCTCCCAACTTTGAACTAAAGAACCTAAACACTCATTTTAATCCTATTACATGACTAATATGCATAGTTTTAAGTTTCTAAAACTCATTCCAACCTATTTATGCACATTTAAGGCTCGTTGGGTCGTTATAGGTCATATATAGAGCTAAAATGACATTTTCGCTCCCAACTTTGAACTAAAGAACCTAAACACTCATTTTAATCCTATTACATGACTAATATGCATAGTTTTAAGTTTCTAAAACTCATTCCAACCTATTTATGCACATTTATGGCTCGTTGGGTCGTTATAGGTCATATATAGAGCTAAAATGACATTTTCGCTCCCAACTTTGAACTAAAGAACCTAATGACTCATTTTATTCTTATTACATGACTAATATGCATAGTTTTAAGTTTCTAAAACTCATTCGAACCTATTCATGCACATTTATGGCTCGTTGGGTCGTTATATGTCATATATAGAGCTAAAATGACATTTCCGCTCCCAACTTTGAACTAAAGAACCTAAACACTCATTTTAATCCTATTACATGACTAATATGCATAGTTTTAAGTTTCTAAAACTCATTCGAACCTAATTATGCACATTTATGGCTCGTTGGGTCGTTATAGGTCATATATAGACCTAAAATGACATTTTCGCTCCCAACTTTGAACTAAAGAACCTAAGGACTCATTTGATTCTTATTACACGACTAATATGCATAGTTTTAAGTTTCTAAAACTCATTCGAACCTATTTATGCACATTTATGGCTCGTTGGGTCGTTATAGGTCATATATTGAGCTAAAATGACATTTTCGCTCCCAACTTTGAACTAAAGAACCTAATGACTCATTTGATTCTTATTATATGACTAATGTTAATTGACTATTGTTATAGGAATTTTCGCATCCAAAGAAGTCGAATTCTAAGCCTAAGTCCAACTTAGAGGTCGTGGGTAGTTGTGATCGTAAAACACAAGAATCAACCACCAAAAGCAAGAAAGCGGGACTTGTACACGATGCAATTCAAGGTCTTGGCCCGTCATGCAAATACTTGCAGTTTATCATGACTTCGGCGCCTGATGATATATATGATAATACTACCATCCCATTGGCGGCCTCAGTTTGGCACTCGGATTTTGATCAAGAAACATACATAACTGCGTCTGATATAGGAGAGTTCCTTCGCGGGGCGTGCTTAAACATTTCAGCGATCCAAGTCTACATATTGTAATTAAATGTTTTATTGTTGTTAATAAAACTATTATTTCTTTGAAGTTTTTTCTCTTTATCGATCTTAATAGTGTAATCTTGTTTATTTTGTAGGTGTTTATTGCACGATCATGCCAAATCATTTGAAATGTCTCGGATTTCGTTCATTTGTCCCGAGATTATGTCAAGCACTAGAATCAAGGCCGACCCTGGAGCGCCAACAATGTATTTGAAAAACATTTTCCAAGCTGAAATTGAAAAGGAGAAGATGGGTAATCCTAACCTAACTAATTGGTTTTTAATCCCATATAATCAAGAGTAAGTGTGTTATATTATATAAGTTTCATATAAAATATTAATTATTATTGTTATTAAATATTTAATATATCATTTATAAATTATACAGAAATCATTGGAATTTATACGTGATGGACCTACGTAGAGGTTATGTATATATTTTCGATTCTGCTAGAGATCCACGTCGAACAGATTATGCATGGGGAATCTTGAGTTTGTAAGTTCTTTTGCTTACAAATTACATTAGTCTTTAAGAAACCTAAGCCAAAATCATATTCATGAGTACCCATGTTTCGTTAATTTTCTAGGGCATACCAAGTGTACAAGTGCAATGGTGGGCATTGTCCGAATAAAACGAGTTTTAAGTCGTGTAAACCCATTCATATAGAGGTATAACATGTTTCTTAATTAGCTTTTTGCTTTGTTTTTATTAATTATTGGCCTTGCAAGATAAAGTATTATGTTTCTTAATCAGTGTGCTCAACAAATCGGCGGAACTGAGTGTGGCTATTACGTTATGAAGTTCATGTTAGAGATAGTCACGTTACAACATGACTATGAAGGCCGGCTAGATGAGGTAATTAAGTAACTAATTGATTCGTATTCTAGACTATTAATACATTGTCATTAGTTGCTTGAATGTTAAAATGTGACATTTCATTTGCATTTAATCGATCTAATATATGCTCCATCAATTTTTTGTTTTTGTAAGGTCTATACTCCGAGGACTGCGCCTTATGCTAGTGAGGAAATTGATGTGGTTCGTGAGCAATGGGCGAAGTTTTTTACCACCAAGTATTTATTATTGACCTGATGGCGCTTGATCGTGTTGGTTTAGATGTTATAGAACAATCTTTTATGTTAAAATGTATGCGTACTTTGAAATTGGAACGTAAATGTATTTAAATGTATCGGTATGTGCACTTTTGGTTTTGGGATATATACAAAACTCCAGTTGTTGTTTTTATATTTGTTATACAGGTTGCGTTATTCTATTATTGTTTTGACAGGTTTCTATATTTGGTGCAAGGCACTCTAGGTATCCCTAAACAAAATTAGAATTTTCCCGCCAAAAGTGCTTTTTTGCAGCGTACATATATGTTGTACGCTGCAACAAGGGAAAAAAATTTCGCAAAAATTCAGACTTGTTGCAGCGTACAAATAAATGTACGCTGCAAAAAATTGAGTAATTCAGACTTGTTGCAGCGTACAAATAAATGTACGCTGCAAAAAGTTGGGTCTGTTGCAGCGGGCTTTTATATGTACGCTGCAACAAGTCCAAAATTTTGCCAATTTTTTGGCACTTGTTGCAGCGTACATCTAAAAGCCCGCTGCAACAAATCACTTTTTGCAGCGAACATGTACGCTGCAACAAGTTCAGACTTGTTGCAGGCCCCCCAGTTGCAGCATACGATGTACGCTGCAACAGGGGTCTAAAAGCCCGCTGCAATAAGGGTTTTTTCTACTAGTGTTAGGGCTGGAAAGGAAGAGAAACAAGATGAGGAAGATCAGGAAGGAATTGCAGTTAAAGAAGAAGTGGAGGAGGAGGAGGAACTCGAACAAATAGAGGTCCCTTTACCTCGAGGGAACAGGAAGAGTGTAGGAAAAAGAAAGAGCATGAGGGTAGCAATGAAGGAGAACAAGAAAAGAGGGCCTGTCTTCATGGAAATAAATGAGGAAGGGGATGTCAAGGAGATGCCCATAGAGGAGGATGCTGTTCCACTGAATCAAGAGGAACTGCCTGAAACTGTTAGGCCAAGAAAAAGGACACCCAGATCCTCCAAAAAGTCCAAAGCTGGTCGTGTTCCATCTGAACAGGAACATGTTCAAGATCATGGGGGTGCCTGGAACACAAAGGATGATCAGATATTGGAGCTAAAGGCAACAGTTGCTCGTCTGGTGGAACTACAGGAGGGAACAGATCACAGGATTAGCTCAATGCAGGCCCACATAGGTGCATTGGTTACAAGTGTCAAGACTCTCCAAAACGATCTTCACCACTACTCAGAACAAGCCAATGCAACTCGTGCCACAATCCTCACAAAGATCAACAATCTGGAATCTTTTGAGGAGACTGTGATAGAAGAAACTGCTGGTTCTGGTTCCCCATCCCAAGCCTAAATCACCCTATCCCATGTTTCTTTTATCTTTTGCCATGGAACAATCTTTTTAATTTGCTTTCGGTTTGTATAAATTTTAAACTTGGGTATTTGTTCCATCTTATTTTGACTTGCTTGGTTACACATATCTATGCTTTCTAGTCTTGATCATTACTGCTTGCTTTCAATTTATTGTATGAGTTAGTTTAATACTTTGAGGCTAGCTTAACTTGCCAAACGTTGATCGTGGGGCACTGTGTTTGGAATGGCTATATTTCGTGCTATGCTTTTTGTTGATGTCAACAGGGGGAAGTCATGGGTGCAAACTTCCAAGGCACACTCAATCCAGTTCCTGAATCAATCTCTCTGAATCTCTCTGTAAGCCAAGGGTGCTCCTCTTTCTTCTCTCTAATCTTTCTCTTTTGTTTTTCAATTTTTATGTTCTGTTTCACAATAGTCTGTATAAGTTCTTGTTTGTTTGTACTTACTCTCTTTGTAAAAAGTTTGCAAGTGTTGTCATCACCAAAAAGGGGGAATATTGTTGTTCCTATGTTTTGGTTGATGACACACACATATTGCAAACTTCCTGATTATGGTTGCTAAATGACTTTGAACAGGCATATGCCCAAGTTTCTATTAGGATAGGAACTTGAATAAACTGGTGAAGTTCCTGAGGTACACTTGGAACAGTCAATGGAGTTTCAGAGCTGGAAGTTGTATCTGTTCCAGTTTGAAGTCACAAGAGGAGCAACACAGTTACATATCAAGAGTTCCGAATATCCACAAGAACTATTACAGACTCATAGCCAAGAGTTCCTGTGTTAGCTAGAGAGGAACTCATCAATGTTCCTTGGCTGGAACGTCTGAAGCTTCTGAGTTGCAAGTTCCAGACAAAGGGAAGACATGAAGTCTAGGTAGTCCACTGTACTTAGAATTTTATGTAAATATTAATTATGCTAATGGTATATAGAGTACTCAAGGAACTTATGATTTAATTAGGCCATTTATTTTATTGGAAGCGATTTTTATGGAAAACATTTCATAAATAAAAACAAGTTTTGCATATTTAATATAAAATAGATTTACGTTTTATTTTATTTAAACAAAACTTATTTTCCTAAATATTCTCCTAAGTTTTTGTAGATAAATAAAATCTGTTTTAAAGAAATGTTTTAGGGTTTGATTGAGTCAAATCACCAACTGCTTCATGGCTGAACGTGGGAAGTGGTCTTCCCCTTGTTCCTCAAGTCAAGGGACGTGGAGACCAAAGTGCTGGCAGTTAGCAGTTGAGGTTTTGAAGGGAACTAACCCTAAGGATAAACACTATAAAAGGGAAATCGTTTTTGGTTTAAAGTACACAAACATTCTGAGAGTTTTTGCTTTCCTAAAAACGTTTTGTCTAAGATTTTCTAAAACAGTTTGTGTCCTAGTTAATTCAAAGTTCCTAAGTTTCTTATATCCTCACAAAAGCATTATTAATATCTAGAGTTATCCAAACACGAATTATATTTTGTATTAGTAAGGATAGAGTTATCCTGTTTAGACTTAGAGTTTAAGTCTGAGAGAGAGAAGTTAAGGAGTTGTAATCGAAGTAGATTACTGTGAGGAACACGAGTTTGAGAGGAACTTGTGTTGGAGAGATTATTGTAATCGAGGCATTACCATAATAAAAGAATTCTCTTCTTGATTAGTATCAAGAAGTTTTCACAATTGTTGTTATTGTCTTCTCTATTCTCAGTTTCTTAATTGTTTCTTAAGTTCCGCAAGAAACTTTATCAAAGTTCTAATTACAATTCACCCCCCCCCCTCTTGTGCGTGTTCCTACTGGAATAACACCTAAGCCTCACGCTGGAAAACCGATCACGCGTTCTGTCGCAATCGATCCATAAATCGAACAGAACGTATCCCGTCCCATAATTTGAGATTCGTTAAATAAAAGGAGAAATAGCAAAGTCAAAGTGGTTAGTTTTCTGAGAACCGTGACGCACCTCTCAAGGGTGCGTCGTAATGTGTCCCTTTTCCATGGTTTAATTGCTTTTCTCGCCCTTTTATGAACTGTTAAACTAACTAAAATCTGATTGTTCGATCACGCCTAATAAATATGATATTTTTGGGAAATTAGATTATCATGCTAGGTCCCTTAAAACAATCTAAATCAGATAATCACGCTCGATCTAGTACTCTATGTTGCATATTGTTAAAATCAACTCAGAACAGTTTAATAGTTAACGCATGTCCCTTCAATTATTTATGCTGAGCTAGTAAGGATATCCTGCCTCTGGAGTTATCGAAGAGCGAGTACTCCTCTCGGTAGTTACAGTCCCCCGAACCCTCAATCTCTACCCTGCGGGTGTACGTTGAGCGATCCCCACCACCAGGGATCACAAGGGAACCTACGGCCGTCGTGGTCAAACATAATTGCACTCCCTTTATGTCACGATAACCGGGTTTTGTCAGTTTTTCTCATTGTCGTTAAAAACTGAATGGTGACTCCTATATTACTAGTCAATTGGGTGTAAACTCACAGGAAATCCAATTACACTTGATTTGACAAAAAGAAGCGTCACACCCACGAGGGACGAGGTCACGCATTAGCCTCGTGCTTTTTCGACCCCCTCACAGTGGCGACTCCACTGGGGAAAGTGAAGGAAATACTCGTGCTTGTAGGTAATCAAAATAGCCGAAGGGTGAAACGATCCTACCCCGCGTTTGTTTCCCCATCAAGTTGGGACGACCTGAAAACCAGCATATTAATGTGAACGGGCAGAACCGCATAACGAATCTCGGCTCCCTCGGGAGTTGGGACTAAGGATACCTTTTTTCGCCAATAGGGGGGTGCACACGCCGCGCATGTTGCCCACTCGGTACTTGTGCAGGTAGTACACCTATCCCGAACCCAATCGTTCGCTCATTAGGTCCCTCTCGCCTGCATGCCCCCATGGCTTGCACTTGCGGGTTGGCCTTCTGGGACGAAATTCGTCTATTGAAGACACGACCTCGACCGGGGCATGTGTTGGATCTGCGATAGAAGCGGTACAAAGCCAGGCGCAAATACTACCCATAGAAGCCTATCATAAACTACGTGACATATTTAATTTTCAAATCCATGTATGTAATGTAGTTTTGTGTAGCGAACTATGTGACTATGTTATGATTGTGCGTACGAATAATGTTAGACAAATAATGCTAGAAAACCAACGACCTTAAAAATTGCCCAAACATTCATGAACCAATTGGCCAAAGAGTTATACCAAAATACGTGTTCCGCAAGCCCGAACGCTCGCCACAAAAATAAGCGACGCTCGGGATGGCCTATAACGAATCCCACAAACGCTGCACAACGCGTAAAGGACGTTATTAGGCAAGCACGCAAAATCGAAGTCGCATAAACAAAAAGTAGACGCAAACAGAAAACGAGAACCAGCCAGGGACGCATTTTCAACGCCCATTGCTGGGCGCCGAAATTTCTCACGCCCATTGCTGGGCGCTGAAGTTGCTGCCTGGCCTTTTGGCCAGGCACAGCAGCCTCGGTGCCCACGCATGAAGAAAATACGAAGCAAAAAAAAAAAAACTTTTCGTGAAATTTTTTTGCTACGAGGGCGTATGAAAAACACTCGATTCTAAAAGCGACTTATAAAAAATAAATAACTCTTTGTGTCGTCGTTAGGTCTCCTACGACGACAATGCTCGGCATCAAAACCGAACATGCTAATAATTATGAATGTCACATGGGCAAAGTATTCAAAAATAATGTTCAAATGAAGTTTTTAAGGAAAAATAATGTTCGAATAAAAAGTAAGTCCGAGTCTAGACTAGGCTATGCCAAAGTACAATCTAAATCATAAGTCTTAGTTGTCTTATCCATAGAATCGGTCCTAATGCTTGGTGTCGTTCTGCAAGTTAAAAGGTTAAACCATATTGAGTCTCCCTTCCTAACATTTAAATCAATAAGCACCCATATGTAATTGTCATCCCTTGCTAAGAGTCTACGGCGTCAATACTCTCTCTCACCCATAAAAAGAATATGTTATGTATTTGCAAAATGGAAACAGTCACATTCTGGAAATCATTCCCCCATAGTCGCACAACCCCCAAAGTGAACCTAAGGCGTCAATACCATTAGCAAAAAATTAATGGCCTCAAGGCTCAAGATCACATTGGGTCACGACTATCATAGTCCTCTCGAGCCACTCGTTCCTTTAAATACTCCTAAGTACGGACTAAAAATTTTTCCATGAATGCAACATGACCAACCATTAAAATACCCAAATCGGCATACCATAAGGCTACCATTGGGGGTAAAGCAATACACACTAAGAGAGAAGCCGCACTAATGATTCTAGTCTTGCAAAAATAAAAATTCGATCTCCCCAACTAACTACCTTGCCAACATTAAGCAAAATGGCGCATGACAAATGAACACCCAAGGGTTAAAATCGGAAGTGTCAACCAACGAAAGTTATGGTCCAATTAGCCTAAGTCTGAGAGTTGCTTGGTCAAGTATTATAGGCTTACGCCACGTCATTATTTTGAGTCTAGGCCACCTCCTTATATTCATACACGGGTTATAATCAGAAAAATTAATGAAAGTTCAAGTCTAAATCACAACTTCCAATTAAATCCCGAAAACTGTAAAAAATTATTTTCGATGTAATTCTTTCGTTAAATTTCAATAAGGTAAAAAAAAAAGATTTTGAATCTACGCTATTTGCACATTTTAAGAAACGACTAAATACACTTGCAAAGTAAGACAATTAAAAGTCCACTATAGGCCTACCAAACGAGGCTCACTCAGTCTCGCCTCGTGACTCAAAGACCACAACCATCTACCTTTTAGCCCAAATAAAAAAATTGATTGAAGGATTTATGTTGGGGAGAAATCCCGAGCAAAAAGAAAAAAATAGAAAGAGAAAAGGGAGAGCGAAAAGAGCGAGCCATGAAATACTTAGCCCGTACCTCCCAAAGTGCGAAATTTACACAAGTAAAACGAAGGAAAAGAATTGAGTCAACCAATCCAAATCATAAAATTCTACGATGTCTACCCTTTCCAATCCTTATGCTCGTAGACGCCTTCGCTCTGGGGTCCCTGTTCAGCTCATTTAACCCATCCATGTTCTCATTTCCACAACCCAAGAAACCATTACTTCAACTCTTGTTTATGAACTTGTTATCAACTACAAACCACGTACGGTCATTGACACGTGCATCATGCCCATTATTTCCAAAACCTGCTCTTACACCACCATTAGCATAATGACCATATAACTTGTGTGGATACATCCTGTTGATATACCCTTGAGCCGTCCCCATGCTACTCATTGGCCTTGGTTGATGTAAACTCGTGACACTAGCACGAAGCTGCAAATTGTGAGCCCTAGCGGATGTAATCCTCATGCTTGATCAATACCTATACAAATTATCCTATCTCATTCAACCCATCCTTCAAACCGTCTTGAGTCACGAATAAAAAAGGAAAACAAATGAAAAGTACAAAAAAGTAATAAATAATAAAAAAGGAACTTTGCAAAGCGCGTTTAAAAGTTCGTCTAAAAAGGAAAAGAAGCATTCAACGCACCAAAAAGATCCGCCCAGAAGTCATTTTCAGCGCCCAGAGCTGGGCGCCGAAATCTTTAGCGCCCCAGCCTTGGCGCCGATTCTCTCTGCTTGCTAAAATTTGTCCAGAAGTGCTCGTCATTTTATCCGCACATACACGGAACAATAACGAACACTTGGGGGGTACAGCACGTATTCAGACATACGTACCACCAAAAAATACACGTACTCAAAAAAAAAATATAAAACAAATTTTTGGCTTACGGCAAGGCAGCAAATTAAAATAATAATAAACTTCACTTATTCTACCGTTTCAAATAATATGATTCCACCTCAGAACGTACTTGTTTAAAATCGGCATTCTAAGAAACCATTTTCTAGGCTAAGAACTACGCAAGACCTAATTCCAAATTAAATCTATTTAAGGCGGATACGTAGGCAATCCATGATTCGGTCCAACCAATTTGCAAAAATATTAAAGCCTGTAGAATAACAAGAATAAGAAATAAAGTCCCTTATTGAAATTTAATTACTTGCAATCCAAGTCGAAAGAAAAATTTAAGTCAAAGAAAGAATCCAAGTCATCAAGATGCCAAAATTAATGAGCACACATCGAAAAATAATAAAGGCACGTACCCTTGCCAGAAGGAGCACTCACACTCCTAGGCACTTAGCCAAGACTCAAAAGATCGCTCTGCCTCAATTGAATGGGGGCTAGCGCAAGCGTCCATTACCTCTAAAGTACTCGACTTGACCCTCCCTAAAGCAAACTAACTCACTTAAAAACCTTCTTTCACCACCAGACACAGTCATAATCGCCAACAAGTAATAAAGGCAGTAAGCTTGCAATAAAGAGGATTGTTCTACGACGTCCCCCCATCGTTCCTTCGAACTCAGGGCACCCGTTCATGGTAATTCAAATGCTTGCGAATCCCCTTTTTTTTTAAAAAAAATCAGACATTGTCAATAGGACTTGGCACTTAACCAAGGCTCACCCTACTCAGACATATGACACGGGCATCTAAAATTGAAATCTGAAAGCATCATTAATGAGAAGACATAATAGCAATTGGGAGCTAAAATTGAAATGAAAGAGCTAGGGAAAGAACTAAGTATACCTTGACCTTTTGTAGAGACATACACCAAGTAAATCTAAGTCAATTTGAAAACGGTTAATATTCCCGCAATTCTGGAGAAGATGGCCCTAAAAGCTTAAAAGCATATGCCAAACGGGCACAAGTAATATCTTGACGCCTGCACCTTGGCTTCCAGCAAATCCTTAGACAGCATTCCAAAAATCGTAACAGTATTTTGATTCACTCATGTAATCCTGTACGAACCCTTCTATAAGTCAAACTTACTTAGGACACCTCGGATTGTACACAGTAGGACTCGGATTTTAAATAATTTTCAAATGATTTTTAAAGACTTCTTCGAACATAATAAAGTGTCGTTGGTTTAAGTTAAGTATGCGTTTATCTGAGTCAAAAAGATTTCTAAATATGATTATGGGTAAAGAAAGGCACCTAGCTTTTGGTCAAGGCACACTTCAACATGTGACTACCTTGACCATGGCAATGTCGCATAAATACGACATTTACAAGAGAAGTAGCAGATCACTACTCGAACGTACCTCGCACTAAACGAGTCTGGTTCAAACTATTCATGATCCATGTCACCATGAATGCATAAAGACGTAAGCAAAGCATCATAACACCAAGCCAATCCCGTAGCTATAATTGGGGGCTTGAGAAAAACACTCTAAAAGTGCTCGAAATGACGATTTTACCACAAATTCTCGACGCTAATGCTATACATACGTCATTGGGGCACAATCCTAAGCTTTAATCGTGTAAAACGAACCTTAGAATGGCTACAACCCCTCCCAAATTCTAAGCACTACTTAGAATATATAAAGTCACCCCACTAACAAGGGTAACTGAAAATCGCGAGTCACCAAAACTCCGATCAAACTACTGCACATAACGCTCGCCCTACAAGCACCCGTTACACAGTCTACGTCGTTCCAACGCAAAAGCGAAAGAAAAATCAAGGATAAGAACTGTCAAAATATACCCAGAAATCATTTTCAACGCCCAGAGCTGGGCGCCGATATCTTTAACGCCCCAGCATGGGCGCTGAATCTTTCTGCTAGCGAAGTTTTGCCCAGATATAAAAATAAGAAAGAAACACCTTTGAATCCTCGCATCGAACGAAGTAATAAGCCGTGCAAACCCACGCAGAAGGTGCCACACTTATTCAAGCACCTGAACAAGGCGTGATGAAGTACTCCAATGCAGAAAATAATAATGATATCCCAACACCTGGAGGAATGTTCTAAGACACGCCGTTAGGCCACACAAGCCTACGTCGCACCATGAGTTTAACCATCCCACAGTACAAGTCTAAAAAAGAGAATAAGGCACATTGCACTAATGCAAGCACGACCAAGAGTAAGAGGCAAAGACTACTTATCGCCCAAATGCAAGCCACACGACTTCTACATTAAGGATTAAAGGTAGCAAAACATTACCTACCACGGAAGGGATAGCTCGCACCTACACGAGCGAAACCCCAAGGCATCTTTCTCGAAAGAACCTACGAAAATCGTACGCCAAAATGAAGCATCCCAACATGCATACTTGGGGGCTCCAAGCTACGAACAACCATAGCAAAATAAAAAATCTCGAAGCAAATGTTTGAACAAACGAAAGGGCACGATGCTTGAGCCCACTTCATGAATGGGCCTGAACCCTATCAAGCTTCTAAGCAAACTATTCAAAATCAGTCATTGCTCAAAAAAAAAATGATTCAAGCAAACTGATTAATGGACCGCACACAACGGCCATTCTATGAACGCTCGTTCGCACATACATATCATCATTCTAAGTATCGAACATTCACGAACGCGTTCAAAAGGAAAAATATACAACAACAAGAGCGGTCAAAGTCTTACGCCTCAAGGTATGTTCCTCGGGCCATATAGACTCGCCCAACTATCGCAATAACTGTACGCCTTAAGAGCAACAGTTCCTTAAAATAATCGCCCCAAAACGACAAGCACCGTAGTCCACCAATCGGCTACAGCTTCTCAAGAAAATCATCACGTTATAAAGAGAAAACAAAAGAGAAGAGAATACATAGAACTTCCAACTGTGTCATCAAAAGACCAGCCCAAACAACATTTTTAACGCCCCACCTGGGCGTGAATTATCTCAACGCCTAGGCCTGGGTGCCGAAAATGAACCCAGGCTCAAAAAAGGCCCTAACTTCTGTTGGGCCCTGCCGCATCCATTCGACTCAAAAATTACCGATTTCCTTACTGAAAGTCGCACCTCACGACTTTGTTAAGAATAGCATACCACTATAAAAATCGCTCGCACTTACGAGCACGATCCCAAAACACGATCAAGGACATTACAAAATGCGTATCCCCAAGGAACCTCTTTGACAAGAAATGACCGTCAAGCATGAATGCTTGGGGGCTCGAAAGAAAATATATATTTCAAAAAAAAAGTATGCAAAGTTAAAACAATATTCCCAGACTACGCTGTACAAAGTCCCGTGTTTGGATAATCTCAAAAGAAAAAGAACCGGTTTACAACCTCAAGACAAAGGTCGCCGTTGATACTTATACATGGTCCCCCAATCAAGGACCCAGGTAGTGGCAAAATTGAGCCGTAAGGACTAGCTCAAAACCATGAAGGAAGATGACCACAAGACAATGGTCCGTCTAAGCACGTTGCCAACCCACATTCAGGTTACAACTAAATCCGAGCATCCCTCGAAAGAATTCGCTCCTACAAGAATGAATAAAAAGAAATTCTCAAAAGAAATCACAAAGAACAAAAAAATAGGAACTTGCCCATCTTCAGTTGGCAAGATCGCGTCACGAACCACGCGAGTTCCCAAATCGAAAAAACGAATTCAGGGACGTCCACCCTCAGCGGACAGGGCTCGCCCACCCTCAGCGGGCGGGGTCTGCATCACTAGCCGCGCAGGTCCTCAGTTTTCGAAAAATAGAATCTTCAAAAAACAAATGAAAGTGGCTCGCCATCTTTAGCCGGCGGGGTTTACGTCACAAACCGCGTAGGTCCTTATTTTCAAAAAAGCACAAACAAATTTCAAAAACAGATTCGTCCACTTCTATCGGACGGGGTGTCCACCCTTAGCGGACAGGCTCGCCATCTTTAGCCGGCGGGGTCTACGTCACTAACCGCGCAGGTCCTTAGTCGCTGCAGCGATAACTTTTTTTGGTTTTCCGTTTTTCCCAAAAACGATGTGAGTAGCTTTTGGTTTTCCGTTTTTCCAAAAAGAACGATGTGAGTAGCTTTTGGTTTTCCGTTTTTCCAAAAAGAACGATGTGAGTAGCTTTTGGTTTTCCATTTTTCCAAAAAAGAACGATGTGAGTAGCTTTTGGTTTTCCGTTTTTCCAAAAAAGAACGATGTGAGTAGCTTTTGGTTTTCCGTTTTTCCAAAAAAGAACGATATGAGTAGCTTTCCCTTTTTCCAAAGATTGGTTTTCCGTTTTTTTCCAAAAAAGAACGATGTGCTGGATTTTCCTTCGTTTTATGTCCCATAAAAACAAGGGGGTTTTCTCGTTTAGCTAACCCTGAAAATGAGAATCTTTAAAAACATTTTTACCTCGTGGTTGGGCTTGGCCAGGCCCAATTACACTTTATAGCTTTGATTTCGAAAACATCTGTAGCTACTCCCAATGACAAAGTGAGGGAGTTTCTGCGCACCTTTAGATCCTTCCAATGACAAAGTGAGGAAGTTTCTATACTATCCTTTGACAAATCCCAATGACACGTGAGGGATATGTCGACACTTCAAGTGATGACCCTTAAGTCAAATGTTATCACTCGGGGGCTCGTGAGACCCTCGCCAAAACAAGTCACCACGGCTTGTGCGACGCACTCCGTCTAATACTTTGACCATCGTCTTACTCCAAGACTCAGTCAAAGTGGGGCTAACTGTAGACACCTACTTTTGTCCCCATTCACGAAAGGGAAGGTTCGATGATGAAAACATAAATCTCCACTTGACAACGCATCTCCTATAAAATAACGAATCTCAATTCCCCTTTTCATTTCATCTGAAACCTACTATTTATAGAAACCTGCTATTTATGGAAACCTGCTAAAAATAGTAACTGCCGTAATGGGTAGTTGTTAAAAGTGGCAAGTCATAAAAGATAGAAACCTGTCAGAATTAGGTGTTGCACTCCAACATAAACCCTAAATGAGATAGAGATTACGAGAGAATCCTATTCCTAATATGATTCGAAAATAAGAGTCACGTATTAATTAAAATCCTAACGAGCCTAGAGTTCGTAACGGGCCCAGACGCATTCCGTCACAAGGTTAATACGCCCAAATAACTCGGATTAAGTGTCTTAATGGACTCCGTACTCTAGAGTCCAATCTGACAAAGAATTCTGCCCAGACCCTATTTTCAACGCCCAGCCCTGGGCGCCGAAATCTTTGGCGCCAAGAGCTGAGCGCCGAAAATACCTGGGACGGATTCTTTTCCTCATCCGTTTCGTATTCAAATTCCTGAAAATCTATCTTTCTACGCTACTCTTTCCTATAAATAGACCCCTAAGTTCGACGTGAAAAAAGAACAACATACAATTATTATTCTGAGTATTGATTCTAAACCCCTAAGCGTAAGCCTCACGCTGCAAAACCGATCACGTGTTCTGTCGCAATCGATCCATAAATCGAACAGAACGTATCCCGTCCCATAATTTGAGATTCGTTAAATAAAAGGAGAAATAGCAAAGTCAAAGTGGTTAGTTTTCTGAGAACCGTGAGGCACCTCTCAAGGGTGCGTCGTAATGTGTGCCTTTTCCATGGTTTAATTGCTTTTCTCGCCCTTTTATGAACTATTAAACTAAATAAAATCTGATTGTTCGATCACGCCTAATAAATATGATATTTTTGGGAAATTGGCTTATCATGCTAGGTCCCTTAAAACAATCTAAATCAGATAACCACGCTCGATCTAGTACTATATGTTGAATATTGTTAAAATCAACTCAAATCAGTTTAATAGCTAACGCATGTCCCTTCAATTATTTATGCTGAGCTAGTAAGGATATCCTGCCTCTGGAGTTATCGAAGAGCGAGTACTCCTCTCGGTAGTTACAGTCCCCAGAACCCTCAATCTCTACCCTGCGGGTGTACGTTGAGCGATCCCCACCACCAGGGATCACAAGGGAACCTACGGCCGTCGTGGTCAAACATAATTGTACTCCCTTTATGTCACGATAACCGGGTTTTGTCAGTTTTTCTCATTGTCGTTAAAAACTGAATGGCGACTCCTATATTACTAGTCAATTGGGTGTAAACTCACAGGAAATCCAATTACACTTGATTTGACAAAAAGAAGCGTCACACCCACGAGGGACGAGGTCACGCATTAGCCTCGTGCTTTTTCGACCCCCTCACAGTTTGATTTCCACTATCTGAAATTCTGTAGTCCGTGCTAAAGTCCCAGTTTAAATGGTGAGATCGATTTTTCCAAGCACTGGTCTTTTAGAGTTGTCATAGGCTCGTATACCTTGGGTTGAAAGCCGAAAATCACTGCTATCAAATACCAAGAATTGAATGGTTAGTAGATGGAAAACATTTACGGCCGATCCATTGTCTACGAGTCCTAGTGGGATGTTTTGACCTTTGCGTCCGACCACTAGGTAGAGTGCATTGTTCTGAGCACTCCCTTCTTTGGGTAAGTCTTTCGTAGTAAAGACTATAGCCCGTTCTTCAATGTCACTAGGCATATGGTTTACCAATGAATCTAGTGAGATGTCAGTGGGAAGCGAAATCTGATCCAACCAGCGGATTAACTTTTCACGTGCTCTTTCGAAGTACTCATGAAGTCCCAAATGGTGATTTCCGCTTTGGTCCTTTTGAGTTTCTTCAAGACCGAATTTTCAATAACTTCAGCTACGGTAGTGGGCTGTGTGTTTTCAGAAGTTTGTCGAACGGGAACATCATTCGCGGGAGGCGGTTGGATGTCTGGCCGGTATACCTTTTCAGACCGGGTTAGATTAGCTACCTCGGTTTCTTCCGAGGGAGGGGCGAAGAACGATGCCACGTGCCAGGTTTCAGTGACCTAGTCTACGCCTGTACTTTGAAAAAAATAAACGTCTTCAGCATCGTCGTCCCATATACCACATATTTTGCCAGAAATGCCTAAAGTGGGCAATGTGGCGAGAGGCTCTCCATGAGGCGTTATGTAGTCCGTGGGGTCGAATGTTGCGCTTTTAGGGTAGTCTAAGAAAATGTGACAAGAGCCTAAGGGACTCTTGTTGTTGCTAGGTTTGCTAGCGTTGAGTAGAGGGATTATTTCGTCCTATATCATGTCTTGGATTGTGTTCTTTAAGTGTCAGCAATCCTCAGTGTCATGACCATTGCCCTTGTGATATTTGCAGTGGGTGCCATCAACCCAGAATCTATTCTTTGTTGCGGGGTAACGCCCTGGTCCAATTGGAGCCATTTTGCCTTGGGAGACTAGCCTTTCATAGGCTTGAGTAAGAGTTGACCCGAGTGGGGTAAACTTTCTATCCCTGGTCCATCTTGGGGTCTTTCGAGGAAGATTTTCCTCAATGGCATGAACTTCCTGTGCTTGGGAAGACTCACCCTTTCAGTACGCGTTATTTCTAGGCGCGTATGTAGGCTTAGCAGCGTTAGCTTGGGTATTTTTGAAGAGGTCATCCTCTATCTTGATACCTACATCATAAATTCATTTGAAGGAATCCAATCTCAAATATCTAACGTGCTGTTTTTATGCTGGTTCCAAGTTGTCAATGAACTTTTAGACTAGCTCAGATCAGGAGGTCTTTAGATTAGCTGGGCCGCCTGGTCTCTCCATGGAGCGAAGTAGGTCATGAAACCTTCATTCTTCTTTTGAGAAAGAACTTCTAACTCGCGCATGGTTACTTGGAAGTCCATGTTTGACGAGTATTGCTGGATGAAGATGTTAACAAAGTCCTCCCAAGTGGGGAAGGTTTTGGGGTCCTGGTGGTAAAACCATCGAAATGGAGTTGGTTCCATGGAAATAGGGAAGGCGGGTAAGTACATTGACTTGTCCACGCCTTTGCGGTTCATGGCAATTACAAAGTTTAAGAGGTAGTTCCGGGGGTTATCCGTTGCCTTAAACTTTGGTAAGTCCAATGAATTGAACTTTTTTAGTAGTTTTCCACAAATGGGTTTTGGATCGAGTGAGAAGTATTTCCTTCCCATGGTATGTTGAAGAACCATTTTCTCGATCTTCTATTTGTTATCTAGCTCATTTTGGACTTGTTGGGCTTCCAGGGATTGATTTTCCAAACGTAACTGCTCCATGGCGAGAGCCATTTTTGCCAGCTGGTCTTGCACATCATCAAGCGACATAAATATAGTTGGTGTAGGATCAAATTGAGGTTGGAAGACTGGAGACCCTGGAAAAGGAGAATGATGAACTGAGATTGGTGTTGCTGACTCTTGCACTGGGGTGAAGGGTTCGAGACGCGATAGTCGTTGGTTTGCAGAACAATGCCAAGTAGTAGAACGGGTCCTATGTATTTGGGCAGAACTTAGTCTAGACTAGGGATCCTTTCTTTTATGAAAATGTTTTCGAAAACTTTTCCTTTATTTCTTTGCTTCGTGAATGTTAAAATTATTTTGTTAGCATGACGGTATTAGGTTGCACATTAGTGTTATTAAGAGGCTAATAGCGACTTACGAATCGATTTTAATTATTGTGTATGCTTTAGGAAGTCAGAGCACGAAAAGAGCATCATATTTGGGCGCAACAGAATTCTCACGCCTAGATTTTAGGCGCATGAATACTATTACGCCGGCCTGTTGGGCGCAAGGGGAATCTTGCGCCTGCTGGTCTTTTTTCTGCTTATTCGTACATTATAATTTTTTGGTCATTCCAATTTCTCCGTAGCTTATATTTTATTGAATCAGGCCCTTTGCTTGAGCGTATGTGCACTCAAACATTCAGCGTTCCGACACGAAAGTATAATTGTGCATGTTAACTTTTGGGGTAATTTGTAAATGATATTTGGATCAATTTCATTACTCGTTTGATTAACTTAATTCCAAAAAAGCGCCTTTGGCGCAATTTTGAATTTGGAATTTTTTTTTGGTGGACATTTTTAACTAAACCAGCGTATCGTTTAGCACGAATGTGTTTCGGTCGTTTGAATTAATTGCATGAACATATTTTTTTTTACTTCGTAAACATACAAAATTAATTTTGGTAAAGTTAAAGTGTGCGTTAATAACATTTCGCGTGCGGCGCTGTGCGTAAAGAGATTTTCCCGCACATCGTTGTGCGCAAGAGATATATTGCGCTGGCCTACTGGCGTGGCAAATTTTTCACGCCCTTATAAGGTTCACCTTTGTTTATATGCATTAGAATATACATGCCATACGCGAAAAGAGTTCTTCCGCTGCAATGTGCGCTAGAACTCTATTGCGCTAATCGGTCTGGTGTGAGAGATTTTTGCGCGCAGTTCCGACCTTAGGCAAATTATTTTTGTTTTTAATCGATTCGCAGCTAACTATTTATTTTTCTACGTTTTAATCATTTTTATTAACTTTTATAATATCGTTGACCTTAAACTTTGCGTCTGGTTAATTAGTTTCACACATAACACATGATTTCTACATGAAACTAACAACGACCATGATTTTGCGGAATTTAAATATGCGTATTTAATTTTATGTAAATCTCTATGTTCAATAATAGGCTTGGGTGTCAAAAAGGTATCAAACCTATCGATCTCCAATGCCCAGACAGGCTCTTTGTCGAAGTAGCCGGGTTTATGACAAATTTTTTCAAGCCCTATCCAATAAACGCCGGAGTGGCGCGTATCGAGAATGGACCTATGACATAAGAGATTTGATTTTGGTGGATGTGTTATAATGCGGACTGTCGAGTGGACAACATCCGACGCGCGTGCACCCTCGGGACTAGTAGGTGTCCTTAGTCCCAACTTCCGAGATGAAACATGCCACGGGAGCTAGAATTCAGAGCGGTTCGGTACGGTTTATTTGTATACATTGAAATTTCAGGCCGTCCCAACTTAATAAGGAAATAAAAGCAGCGTAGCGGTAGGTTTTTCCCTTGGGCTAGATCCCCTTAGTACTTGCACGAGTATTTCAATAAACTCCCCAGTGGAGTCGCCACTGTGAGGGGGGTCGGAAAAGAAGGGTTTATAACCTTTTCTTACTGAAGGAAATATGTCCTTCACCCAAGGTGCATTGGTCCAATACCAAAGGTTAAGATTAATTACGAACAATTAATTCAGTGAGATGATATGGTCGGAATAGCTGGCTGGAGCAATGCTTCCGATGAGTGAGTTCTAATCCTAATTAGGCTCACAACTTACTTTGGACTGAACCTATAAGGTCACACCATTGGCATGTAACAGATCATCAGATTAAATGAATCGGAAATTCATTTAATAGCTTTTCGGGAAAATAGTTCAGAAAAACATAATTATATGATATGACCTTGGATCGGAATCGTATATCGTATTGTGTATATTCGTGAGCTAGGCGAAATGAATAATCGTATCGTACGACGTTAGATCGTATCGCACGACACGATGAATAAAATGTCGGACGATAATTTATACGCAAGACGGAGTGCAGCCCATGAGCCGAGTGCGCGAAGCACTCGAGGACCATGGGCGCGAGTGCGTGGAAGCAACAACACAGTAGCGTTGGCCTATGGCCACGCGACTGCTTATGTGTGCGCGCATAGCACAACAACAATAGGCACTGCACGCTGCAAGGCAAGGGCGCGGCCCAAGGCCCACAGTCGTGCAAGGCCATGGCCGTGTGTGTGTGTGTGTAAGTGTGGCCGGCCAACTAGGCTTTGGCTTTGTCGGTTGGCACACTTACTTAATAGGTTATTCTAATAACCTAACACACAAGTTTTTCCCTACACAACACTAATCAGATTCTAACCTAAGGACAGAGAAACCCTAATTCTCTCTGTGCCTCCGTTAGAAGTGTTCTTCCCAATAGCAAACAATCTTGAGTGAATTCTAAGCCATCAATCTCAAGACGGATCTGAACGTGTCGGTTAACCAAGTAGAGGAACGACATCTGATGTTCTTGTTCGTGTTCGTGATTCGTTGAACTAGGGAAAACACGCTACAAACTTAAGTATTGCTTAATTTATACTTTATGCATGCTTCCTGGCTTTGGGGTTAATTCCGCTATCATGTTATGTATTTAACTGTAAACCCCTACATTGGTATCATGAGCTACATGTATTCAAAGAACTTATTAGCATGTTTATATGTTTGTGATTATTGTCGATTTTTTTGTGAATTTTCGAATTATTTCTGGATTATTGGATAAGTCGTAGAAAGTGATTATGAATTCATAAAATGTCGGAAATTCAATTTTTCTGACGCTAATCTGATTGAAAACGGTGTTTTAAGGTCAACTTAGGAGAACAGAATCTCAAAAACAGGCCCCGAAGTGCGAGTTTTTGGGCGTTTTTGTTAATTAATGAATTAAATCATTAAATTTGGAAAAAAATTCAATTAATTGCTCTACCTAATGAACTCGGAATTGATTGAAATTTTTCCTACTGTTCTTTGGTATATTATGAACATATGGTACTTTGTTTTTTCATGAATATTAAATATGAACCCTAATTTTACTTTGATCTAATTTAATGAATATTAGATCGAAAATTAATTTTATTAATTCGTTAGATCCGAAAATTTATTTAGGTGAGAAGGGGAATATGATTTCATGTTTAAATGGAAAATTTAAAAATTCATGGATTAAAATTTTGATTGGATTCGTTAATTTTAATATATCACCTAAACAAAATTTGATAAAAATCTAATTTTTAAATGTTTAGAACGATTTAAAGTTTTGGACTGGATTATCAAAATCATTCAAATTTTTTTTGATTTTCATCGCAAGTTAAATTTGATTTATGTTAGCCAAGATTTATAAATTCACGAATTGGATTGTTTGAAACTTAATAAAATCACACATTATATTATTTTTCGTAATAAAAACAATTAATTTTGTTAATATTATGAAAAATAATTTTCGGGCAATTTTTCGTTTCAGATATTAAAAATTGATTTTTTTTTTAATATAATCGGACGAGCAATCGCTTGCAAGAAGCAAGGCTTGCTGTCTGTGCGAGACGAAAGGGCAAGGCACGCAAACGAAGGTAGGCCAAAGGGGCGCTGGCCTTGTGCGATGCCTGCAAGCTGCGAGCAATGGGCGTGTAGCAATGCACATAGCTGGACGAAGCCTTCGGGCGAGCTCGAAGCAAGCAACATACATTGGCCAGCGCTGCACCAGCGAGCGAGCTCGCATTGTAGCGCGCGCTGGTCCGAGCGCAGCGATGGAGTAGGAGCGCGCCTTGTACGATGCTTCATGGCCGAGCGCAGCGAGTAGCGAGAGCAAGCAGGCAGCGACCATGGGCGAGCAAGCTTATGCGTTGCTGCAGGGGCTTCGTGCCTGCGCGATGGGCCTTGTGCCTTCGCGTTGTTGCGTTGGTGCGATGCACTGCGCATCAATTGGGCTGGGCACAAGCTAGCCTAGCCCGCGATGCATCAAATTGTGCATTTTTTGCTTCGTTCCATTTCAAGGCCCAAATTTTGGGCTTTGGGCTTAATTTTGCACGAAGGGGCTAACGGTGGACTTTTGATTATTTTATTTTATTTGACTTAGGCCGGGCCACAGGTTTAAATATTTAAAATTATAAGGTTTAAATTAAATATTGGTTTAAGTGGGAGCCGTTTAAATGAAATTATTTAATATAATTTATTTTAATTATTTTTCGTAGGGTACCATTATTTTAATTAAAATAAATTTTGATTAGAATAATTCTAAGGATTAATAATTCGAAATTGATTAATCTTTTAGGACAGGTTTACATGAACGTGATTTTTTAATAAATCATGTAAATACTTGCATATTTTACCTGGGCCATTCGTTTTGGGACACGAATGGATGAATGCATAGATGTTATTTTATGTATTTCAGGTATTGAAGGTGACTAGTATGGAAAATCTAGATACTTAAATACGGTCTTCGTACCGTTTTATCTCTAAATGTTGCGTATCATGAAGTTTTGATGTAATAATTATATTATTAATTCAAGTTCTTCTAGTTTATTTAAAATTTTAAGTTAGCTTTTGAATGGAGTTCAAGACGATGCCAAGCTAACAAAGTGAAGGGAAGATTGGATGCTTCAAGACCAAGTTTTGGGCCATACTAGTTCACCAGATTATTTATGCTTTTATACCATGGTATATGTATATTATGCATGAATGCGTTGCTTGTATGTTTTATTAAGATTTAGTTCACTAAATAATCAAACCAACATAGAAACAACTAGGTCCAAGGAATATTGAGTTTAAAAATTGCCGTCCAAATCAAGCACTTACAAAAATCTAAGGACCTAAGATAGTAGGTTTCCGCCAAAGCGAGGTGCTATTTTAGTATACTTAGGTGGTAAGGCATCCGAAAGGAGCACGTTGATTGTGGTTTCAACCAAGAGTAATGTGGAATTACTAGCATAGGTTTGCTTAACTAAAATCTTAAAAGATTTAAGACAAGCCAAAGCATGCTTAAGGATTTAAGACTTTTGGGGGTCTTGGATTCGTTTCATTCATAATGGACCATGTTTTATTGCATGAATGAAATGTTTAATAGCTTTAATGATTGCATGAATGCTTTTATTTCAAGTTATTAAACTATGATAAATGTTTTCTTTGCTAGTTCATTTTGTAGAGGAATGCATATAATTGTAAATCTTCAACTTTATTGCGTTCGGATAATAGAACGTCGATATTTCCTCGATCGATTGGTAGCTAATTTTGAGAGAAATTCTCTAAGGAAAGGAGACTGAGAGCGTATCTTGGATGCTATTTTTCTTATAGTGATCTTCATGGTTGTTTTCAAGCTAAAACTTGAATCGTAGACCAATTGGACCTCATATATTCAAAATACTGGGTAGTTTTGGATTAATGAAGTATTGAGTTAAAGGCTCATGTATCACCAATGCTTAACAACCAATTTTCTTTTGATTCAATAATGTACTAGACTCATCGAATGTGGTCATTCAAAGTGAATAAAAGAAAGGGAGTTGGTAGGCATAACAAAGTAAGAAGATCAAGCAAAGAGTAAAATCTTTTGGACTATAAGAAATGTGCTAGAAAGGATAGGAAGCGGTAACAAAAGAAATGAATTCAAAATATTCTATTTCTACCTAAAAGTTTATGTTAAAGAGAAATGACTTAGAAAATAAACTCCAAAGGTATTAGATTACCGCTTGAGGTTCTAACTTTAGTCAAGAACTCAAATTCCGGGAGCTAAGTCTGGTTATTGACCTACAAGTAGGAAATGAAGCTAAGTTGTGCTACATTAGCTGTAGGGTCATCTTGTTTATTTTAAAGTCCAAGGCTGGAACTTAATGGCATTATGTTCCATTAATCATTATAAACAATTTCTGTTTGGACAACAGAAAGACTCATATTCAAAGTAAACAAAGACAATCGTTGATTGTTTATTTGAATGAAATGGTCATTTGTGGGTTGAGTCATATAATTGATTAATAAACAAACAAATTATCTTAGCAATCAAACTTCAGAAGGTTCAAATCTAATGTTTTGATTTGTGTTCCACGTATCTTTGGCGATGTCATACGACCATATCAACAAGACAACATTATATGATTCCATGGCATGGATTTTTCAAAGTTGACTAATTTGAGACACATGGGTCTTACTTGTTGAACATGACATAGAAATGGACTATTGTTAGAAGGTTCTAGACGATTACGTTCATGGGAAAAAGATGAATTTTATGACTTATCTATTTCCCAAGAACTTGAGAAAATATGGCTACATTTACTCAAAGTGAAATACTTGAATGCTTAAATGCGATTCACAAAGAATAAAATCAACTTGGCAAGATATTTGGAACATCTAATTAAACTGGATCAAGATGATGTTTTCATGAGCCAAGAATGATTATCAAGATTGTTTATATGGAATTATAATAATCAAAGCTCCAGAAGATATGGTATGTCTAAATGGAGAAATCGGAATCTATTCGATTAATGATAATCACGACTACCTATATAGTTTCTAATTACACACTCAAGTGACTATCACACTAAACAAAGTTGTCAAAGCTAAGGATAAGATGTCATAAGGATTGAACTTTGGTTCAGTACATCTTTTCAGTTTATATATATAGGATTGTCAAACCCAGTGGGAGTTGGTGTTTACATCAAACAAACTCAAAAATAGATATATGTTTCTTTATGAGCAACTCATAGAAACAAAAGGTATTGATTCTACCACAAATCTGGAAACACGTGGTTGTTGCTCTAGATAATGTCTTTTAGGAAACCATCATATTCCCAAAAAGGCAAGTGGGAGAAAAATGACCTCGAAGTGACCTCAAAAGAACTTCGAGTCAAGAAACAAACAAATGTAGGATACTTAGGAGCCTTTGGAAGAGCTCCACACATGAAGTCTTTGGAAAAGATTCAGGAGGACTTTGGAAGGGCTTCAAGAGAATCCTAATACTCAAAGGACTTGAGTAATGTCTTTCTAGATACTAACGTTTGATGTTCAATACCTAGGTAAATCGTATAAGGAATAGAATTCAACCAAGATAGATACATAGATATCTTAAGGAATGAAGACTATGAAGACTTTGGAAGTGCTTCAAGAACATACGACTTACAGGTTAGCTACGACGAAATAAAAATTCCCAAAATGATTTGAGGCCATGCAAAATGGTTTAAGGCCATATAAAATGGTTTGAGTCCATTAAATGGTTTGAATCCATAGAATGGTTTGAGGCCATTATATCTGAAATATGGTCATCTTAAAGAATCAAATCTATAATTTGGTTGATTTGCATAAAGGGTTAACTCCCATTGGTTGCAAACCTGTTTTCAGAACATACAAAGATGACATTGTATATGTATACAAAAGAAAAGCTAGATTGGTGGTTAAAGATTATAAACAACTTCACGACGTTGATAATGTTGAAATCTTTTTCACCAAGTCGGAATGCTTGAACTATTTTGGATAGATCTAGCAATCATTGCATATGGCGATATGGCAATTAGAAAACGAAAACACCTTCCTCAATTAGACGTGTAGAAAGGAATTGTGTACATTACACAATATAAAAGTTTTGGATGCTAGATAAAAGAGCAAGCTTAAGAAATCTATTCGTAGATTAAAGCATGCAAGTGGGAATTGGACCATATTTTTCAAACAAGGCTATTGAGCAATCATAAATTTATGAAAATATGGATCATCTTATAGATGAGGAGTTTAGTGGGAGCTAAGTCATGTTTATTGGTTCTACATATGAGATACATATCTCTCTATTGAAAATGACATTCAAATTCTAAATGGATAGATTTGAAAGTATTTGTCAATATTAGAACCATGGAGAAACTAAGAACATATTGGGTTAAAGATCTATTGGATAAGATCTAAAGCTTTGTTTGGATTCTGTAACAGTAATTACTAAATCAAACACAGTTGAGAAACTCAAAAGAGACTCCTAACCCATATGAGTAAATCTAAGTAATGAATGTTATAACTAAGTGTAAAGTTAGGTTGTTACTACTAAAGTTAAAACATGAAGGACTTGAAGAAGAACATTCACCTTATATCACAAGGCAATACTAAGATTTTAGCAAGATTCAGTATCTCTTGAAACAGAATAAGCTAAAAGTTATATGGATAGATTTTAAAATGCGAATGGTTTTTTCATTACAATGAATCATGTATGATGTGATATATAGATCGCCAAGATAACTCGTAAACATTGGATCATGACGAGTTTATACCAATCTATCTTGATCTAGATCAAAGATCATTGGAATGATATCAAGAGCATCCAATACATTTGTCAATGTAGGATGAGCACTTGATAAAGAGGAAGTGAAGATGAACTAATGTTTTTTATGCTATATGCATAGCCTAAACAAAAGTTAGATCTTGTTGTTAGGCAAACAAGAAACATACACGGGCGATTAGGCGTTGTGATTAAAGGGTTGTAACATAGGTTCTAAACCATATGTGATTTATGGGAAACTGAATCAATGATTATTTTCCAAGTTCTCAGTTGAAAGATGTATCTCCCATATCTCTGTGAACTGGTAGGAGTATTCCAAAAGGGAAGCATTGTTTGCAATTCTGCATAATTGAAATGAATTCATTATTGCCTAAGAAGCAATGAAACGAAATTGTTTCTAGTGGGAGTTCTTCAATAAACTCAGGTTGATCACAAGTCTGCTATCTGGATGGTTTTCTATTTTAAATATGAGAATCATTCTAACATCAATGAAAGACTAGATCATTCTATAAACATATTCAAAGATCTTTTCATCTTACATCGAAAGGCTTTCGATAGAAAGGATGCTAAGAATAGAAAAGAATGATAAACTAAACATCTGCAACAAATGAGATACAACACTCATATGCAGAAATGGAATCAAGTTTGAGTTCCATGAATGTTTTAAGTATTGGGTGAAAGGCCCATATCTGTAAAACATTAAATGTATTAATTTTGGGTTCAAGGACCACAAATTGGTAAGCATTTGGTTTATACATTTATCATTTATGAAATTATATTTCATATTTCATTTAATCTTGGTTTAGTATTAAATGATGAAGTCCAAATGATTCAAAACATTCAAATGGGATGTCAAGATGGATTCTTTGACAAAGGAACACCTATAAGTGAACTTGAATATTGAATCACAAAAGGATCCCTAATTCAGGTCATTGAAAGGTTGGACGACCAATAACTAATGAAGATTATATTGCACGTTGATGTATAGTTCAGTTCCTTGAACTAGATGGACCGGATGTCAGAAATCATTTGCATAGATACTTATTGGATCTTGTATCGGATTGACCATGAGAACACTTTAAGAGATTAAAGTCATGTCATAAGTAGTTCTCATTAATGGTGATTGGAACCTATTCCTCAATTCCGAGTAGTTATGGCTTCTTGTTTGAGAATTAGTTTGCTTTGATGCTCTCTAAACGTCGCACCGTAAAGGAGACTATAAAAGAAGTTATTGGGCTAGCTATGAATCAAAGTAAGTTGTTCATAAGTTACAAGAAGGGATTGTCCTCCTTTCTTTGATAGGATATGGTGTTGTTGTTGTACAAGGCCTCTCGAAGAGTTAGATACTGTGAAAATGCATGGCCGTGCTCAGAATGGTTAAGGCTTAACCTTCTGTAACAGTTTAACGGTTGAACTCAATAATTCAAGAAACACTTCTGGGCCTAATAAGGATGGCTTGGATCTTACCTTATGTTCAGCAAGTAACACCAAGAGACAAAGGAATTGAAATGCACGTACACTTGTCTGAATGACAAGTGGGAGACTGAAGGAAATATGTCCTTCACCCAAGGTGCATTGGTCCAATACCAAAGGTTCAGATTAATTACGAACAATTAATTTAGTGAGATCAAGTGATCGTAATAGCTGGTTGGAGCAATGCTTCCCATCAGTGAGTTCTAATCCTAATTAGGCTCACAGCTTACTCTTGACTAAACCTATAAGATCACACCATTGGCATGTAACAGATCATCGGATTAAATGAATCGGAAATTCATTTAATATATTTTGGGGAAAATAGTTCGAAAAAACATAATTATACGATATGACCTTGGATCGGAATCGTATATCGTATTCCGTATATTCATGAGCAAGGCGAAACGAATAATCGTATCGTACGATGTTAGATCGAATCGTACGACACGATAAATAAATTTTCGGATGATAATTTATACGCAAGACGGAGTGCAGCCCATGGCCACGCCACTGCTTATGTGTGCGCGCATAGCAAAATAGCAATAGGCGCTCTACGCAGCAAGGCAAGGGCGCGGCCCAAGGCCCACTATCGTGCAGGCCCATGGCCGTGTGTGTGTGTGTAAGTGTGGCTGGCCGGCTAGGCTTTGGCTTGGTCGGTTGGCACACTTACTTAATATGTTATTCTAATAACCTAACACACAAGTTTTTTCCCACACAACCCTAATTAGATTCTAACCTAAGGATAGAGAAACCCTAATTCTCTCTATGCCTCCGTTAGAAATGTTCTTCCCAAAAGCAAACAATCTTTAGTGACTTCTAAGCCATCAATCTCAAGACGGATTTGAACGTGTCAGTGAACCAAGTAGAGGAACGAGATCTGGAGTTCTTGTTCGTGTTCAAGATTCGTTGAACTAGGGAAAACATGCTACGAACGTAAGTATTGCTTAATCTGTACTTTATACATGATTCCTTGCTTTGGGGTTAATTCCTCTATCATGTTATGTATTTAACTGTAAACCCCTACACTTACTTCTTCCCTCACGGATGTGTGGAAAGAAATATTAAGTAAAATCAGACTAACTGTTTGCAATTAGCCTCTTTTTACTAGTCTATGGAGTCGCCATTCAGTTTTACAAAATTAACAAAACCAGATTTTTGTGATACGTGAGTACAAGCTTGTGAGACCCAGGCCCAATGTATTTGACCACAACGGCCTTAGGTTCCCTTGTGATTCCTGATGTGGGAATCGCTCAACATACATCCAACGGAGTAGAGATTGAGGGTTCGGGAGACATTTACTAATACAGAGAGTGCCACACATTAGCCCATGAGTGGTCCTTACTAGTTCAATGTAACAAAGACGGGACATTCGTTACACTACATTACTAATCTAAGTTGCTTTTAATGCACAAGTATTAACTAACAGTCGTCAAAGGGTGATTTAGATTGATTTAAGGTACCTAAAAATAATCCTTATTTTCCAAAGAATATCTTATATAGCGTGATAAATAATCAGATTATATTCGACAGATTAATAATGGTGATAAAGCAATAAATAAGATTATGGCACGTTCAAATATAGTTTTTGGCTATATTGCGGTTCTTAGAAAACTAACCACTTGGCTTTACTCGCTTTCATTTTATTTAACGAATGTTCCCTGACTTGACTGGACTCTTGGACAGGATCCAGGCTTATTTTTAGTGTTTATATCGGCAGAGTTCCGCTTAAGTGCTTAACAAGAGTTAATTACGTCGACACTCGAAGAATACCGGGTGTACGGGACGACTATAAGAACGTATAGAGAACTTAGGTTTAGGCTTGTAGCTTGGGTGTAGTATGAGAATTAATGTAGGTGCTCTTTACTCGGCTGATTTAGGCTCTATTTATAAGAAATAAGTGCCGTAAAAGATAGCAATTACCATAATTTGAGGGACGTTGAAAAGCATGTCGGCGCGACAAATCTTTCGCGCACAACACCTGGGCGTGAGAAATGTCTTGTGCTCAGGTGTTAGCGCCAGACTTCTTCCAGAGTTTGTTTTGGAGTTGAATTAGGACAGGTACGTGAGAATATTGTTGCGCCTGAATGTTAGCGCGAGGGATTAAGTGCGCTAGGCCCTGTGCGCAAGAGATTTCTTGCGCATAAATCTTTTTTCATACGCTTTATCGTTTTAATTCGTTTTCATGCCGTATTGGAACTCTTTTTACGTTTCAATCCTTATTTTCAATTGTTGTCAACTAAAACTCTATTTTAATCCTTTTTTCTATTTTTTAGGATTTTAGGAATTTAATTGAAATGCAACTAGAATTCCCTAATGCTTTTCAATCTTTTCTAGGAAATTAATTGGAGTGAAACTAATATTCCTTTATGCTTTAGATTTTTAATTGGAATGCAATTAAAATTCTTTTGACAAAAATCTATCTTTGACGGTTTACTATTTTTAGCAAATACTTAGGGAGGAAGCTACTATAAATAGCAGTTACTATAAATAGAAACTTTGGGTTTGGTTAATGAGTCAGTCGAGCTTAGAATGTTCGTTGCTTGATCAGGAATGCATTTGCAAGTGGATGTATTGTTTCATCATCGAACTTATCGCTTCTAGCCGGAGACCAAATGTAGGCGTCTACAACTAGTTTTGGGTGCGCACGCATAAGATGGGAACTGTGCGGACGTATAATCCCACAAGAAGTTTAATTATGTCGTTGTCTTTGGGACATTTGGGTGTGCACACATAGGACTTGTTTTTGTGCACAAGCATTCACGTGTGTGCACACACGGGCTAACACGAATTCTTTTTGTTGCTTTGTTTGAGCTACATGGCTTAATCCTCGTCACTCGTCTATTCTATTCCTTGTACTATTTAAACTCATGTAGACCTATTTTCCGATTTGGTGGTGAGTTTTGTAGTGAGAGAAACACAAAATACAAAAGAGTTATAGAGAGAAAGTAACATATATACACATTCTCACAACATTTCTACTTGTAATTTCCCCCTCAAAAATTAAAGTGATTAATATATACAAGCATTAATCCCCCTCCAAAAAAGTGGATGTAACTCATGTTGGATGATGAACACCTATAAAATCTTGGTGTTCTTATTTTGGTATTAATTGTTCTTAATTTATTGCCTAAAATAATCACAAATCAAAATCTTTATTGAATTAATACGACATTAATTCATAATGGTGGTAGCGGAGCAAATGAAGTTGTGTTTGGATTAGGTTTTGTGTTTCTTGATAGAATATTATTTCAATTATGAAATTAGACAAAGTGAAAGTTTGATTGGTCAATTAACTTTGGCCTTTGGCAATTAAAGATGAAGGTTTTGCTGGTACAAAATGAAGTTCGCAAAGCCCTTGAAGGGAAGATAAAGAACCCCAATCCATGACGAATTGATCTTAAAGCTTTGTCGGCTATGAAACTTTCCGTCTCTAATGAGGTTTTGCGGAAAGTTATAAAGGAGGAGATGGTACAAGGTATATGGTTGAACTGTCGACAATAGCTCTCTTTTTATGATACTAGGGCAGGATGCGTGCATTGCACGTGATCTCTTAACTGTCAAATTGTACGAAGTACATCTAATACATGAATAATTTTGGAAATTAATAGCAAGAAAACATAAAATTAATTTAACATAATTAATTAATGAAACATTTTGGAAATTAATAGCTAGAAAACATAAAATTAAATCCACAAATATAATTTTGATATGGTAAAACTAATTAGGATTTTCACAAAAATATAACAGGGTAGAAGGGGACTTTGGATTTATAAGTTTTATACTTTAATAATTCAATAATTGACTTGGGTCTCTTCATAATCCAAAAAGACAAAAAATGAGGCTACAACACTGAAACACAAACAACAATGCACAACATAGCAACAACAATAATAGGAAGCTTAGGAACAAGAATAACACCAATTGTAATAAGTATGCCAAGAAAGGGGCATATTTGGAAAAAAAAAGTTCCGCGAACTCAATCTTGGATGGGTCTTTTTAATATAGAGATGATTTTCGACTACGTTGGAATTCTAATGAGTAAGATTTTTGTTACTTGAGCAATAAATATGAAATTTGATTGGAATTTCAAGCATACGTATAAAAAAATGTTTTTCATTTTACTTTTTTATTCAACTCGTGCATCATACATGTTTAAACAAGATCTTAATGAACATTCAAAATAAAGGTTTAAGCCTTTGGAGTATTGACCTTTCGACAATTAGTTCTGATTTCCCCTTTGGTACCAGTAAGAACACCCAATTGTCCGAACTTTACTATTGCTGAAGCAAATTCCTTGAAGAAATTATCCTTACTTGAACTATAATTTGCTACAATGGCGTCCGTGGGTCCCCCCTTTCCGGTAAATAGTCCTTGATCTGTGGCAAGAAGACCTTTTTGTTTCATCAAGTTAACAAAATACATATTGTCAAACACAAATGGAGTTCTGTTGTCGATTGGTGCTGTGTTGTTATTCCCTCCTTCCTTAGGGCAGTTTGCTTGCAACGATGCCGCGAAGGTCGGGTCTATGTTCTTATCCTCATAGATATGTTGTCTGTACGATTCGCATCTTGCCATGCCAACCGTATGTGCGCCTATACTCGAGAAAACACAACACATTCAAAATTTTGACTATATTCACAGTTGAAAAGAATCTTCTAAATTCTTTTAAGACTGTGGAATTAGAGATACAAAAGATAAAAAAATATGAATTGATCGAAAACCTAGAAAGTAGAATTTGAAATATTATTATTGAACGAAGGGAGTACTATATACGAGTAATGGGGAGTAACTCTTTTCTTATACTTCCTCCGTTTCTTATTATTTTACACGTGTTAACTTTGTCGCTATTCACATACTACATACCTGTTAAAGCTACAAATTCATTTTTGTTGAAGCCTAGCGATTGAAATGCTGCAATTTGTGCTTCGACACCCTTAAGAAAGATAGGAACCATGGCATCTGCCAATAATCTATGTGATTCAGTCGAATCTCTTCTCCCTAATGGTAATGTGTAATTTGGACCACCAAGCTGGGAACAAAAATTAAAACAAACGGAAATTTATATTCAAAATGGCTTAACAATTTGGTGCTTTTGAATTAAGGATTAATTGAGTAATTAAAAATTATACCCTGAAAACACATTCTCGTCCAACCATTGCTAAGATATCAGCACAAGATACGACTCCAGGACATGATTGTTCAAGTCGATTTTTGATCTTATCAATGACTTCGAATCCCCTAGCCGAATTAAGATTCAATAAGGCTGACTTCTCTCCTGTTGAATTTTTCGTGTCGTCCAGCAAATTTGATCCATCACATCCCTAGTTATTCAACAAATAGATAGTATAATTTAACTAAAAAAAATTTTTTAAAAAAATTTCGACTATGCAAAATGTAATTGATTTTCCGCGAATATTATTGATTTACACCAAGTTATTTATACCATCAAAAAATAGTAGGTAAGTGGTTCTTTTTTTTTATTAAAGGTAAGAACGAGTTATCACGGAGGTAACTAGTTTTTAACAAATAAAATTAGGTGCAATATCTGTGAAATTTCAAAAATATGAAATGGCCCTAGGTGATCGATTCGATAAGGAGGAGAAGAGTTTGGTACCACTTATAATCTCAACGAAGGTTCCACATTAAAACTAACCGATGGTTTTATTGATAACTCTTTAATCTTATAAGTTGGTATATATTTTCTCTACTCTTTCTCCAATGTGGGAAAACTTACATGTGATTAACTTTTGGGTTTCAAACATATAAAGCGGTTTCTACAAAAAAGTTAAAAAAAAAAAAGAAAAAAAAGAATGGGTTGACAAAGGTATCATGCTAAGAAATATTTCTTGTTTTAAAATATTAGTATACGTAGATTATGATAGATGATGCATTAAGAGATCAATTATTTGTTCCAGTTTTACCTATATGCGTAGTATGGTGATTGACCGTCAAATAAGCCATTATACACAAATTAACTTGTATGATATTAGACTTACACCAACACCACAATCATGAAATTGAAGTCTCAACATTGATGCACCCATGCGAGGCTCTTTCTTAATCGCATTTTTAACATGATGGCTAATAATAGAGTGTGCCTTAGGGCATGATGCTGAATAGAAGTTCTCGCTCAATTGAGAGAATGCTGATCTGAAAAGTATAGAGATCAAGCACCACTGAAGAAATGATAAGCTAAAGGAAGCCATTGTTGAAATCAATAAATAGATCGATTAAAGAAAAAACATGGTGGAGATGCAAAAGAAATAAGATATTAAAAAGTCACTAATTAATATGTTCGAATAATAACGTTCCAGACTTGCATTTTCTTTTAAACTATTACATAATCTATTTTCAGTGCATAATTATCCCTTTTCCAATGAAAATGCATGCAAAGTGCAATGTCAATCCCCTTATTTAGCAAATGTCTAAAAAGGTTATGCCACCAACTGCAAGTGCATAAGATAATCTGTCTATATCCTTTTCCTTGACAATATCTACCATTTAAAAGCTACCCATTTTTTACAGTTACAACTAACGTGCTGATTCGGGCAAAACTGACTGGTTTATGACGTTATTAATAATTAATTTGATTAATGTAAAAATTGAAATATATTTTTTAGGTTTATTTTTTGAGGAGAAAAATTAACGACTTGCCCCTTTTTTTCTATTTTATTAATATTTTCATTTAATAAAATTACAAAAATGTATTTTTATTGAGTTTAAATGATTAATGATGTTAATCACGGTCTTAGGTGGCTGGAATCTGACTCTGATAGTTGTTTTAAATGAAAGATGGTTTTTAAGGTTGTAACTTGTATAATATAGTACGCATGCAATTGCACGGTTTAAAAACTTAAAATATTAAGTTTATAATAATTTAATATCTACTTATGCATAATTTGTATTTTTTTAATGGAATTAAATAATTAAATGAGGGCTAATATAAAACTTCTTTAGTTAAAATCAAATATTTTACATATTAGAAAATTTCGATAATGATGTAGTGGGAAATTGCATTTTATGCCCTTATTTTTGCAATTAATTGAATAAGTACAACACAAAACATAATTATTGTAATTATACCTACTAATGTCTCTATTTTTGAAGATCTACCCACATTACACTTTGACTCCTCAAAATATTTATCTATTCGTAATCTTTCATGTGTAGTAAATGTGTATATTTTCAATTGATTCTCGCAATATGTAATTTCAACATATTTACAATACGTAACTAAATAAATTATGCCTAATGTGTCTACTATAAACTGTGAAAATGTGATACATAAACAACTTTCTGAAACGATACAATATAGTCATAATTTTGTAAAAATACCTTCTCAACAACAAAAATAAGGTGTGATATGTCATCATATATTTTAGGCACCTCTCCTTTTAGGGTGCATTTTATTATATTAATGTTTACTTATTTTCTAAATATGTCTTATATATCTGAATTTACCTAAGCTTATTTAAACTTATATGGACTTGTTAGAACTTATCCTAACTTATTTTAGTTATAAATTGTATTTGTCCAATCATTATTTTTCATGAACTTATTTTATATGAACTTTACTGAACGTATTTGAACTTGTTTTTCATGAAACAAGTGCAAATAAGGTGAACAGAACAAAGCGTAAGACTTTGGATTAATATATAAAAATATAAAAGTATTTGTTCATATGATTACATTATTAATTTGTGAAGTAATTAATACTCGTTCATATGATTACATAATTTATCGAGTCATTCAAATTTGATCAAGCAAGGGTTGTTTACTTTTCATACTCAATCACTACTCATTAAAGTTCTTGATTATTAAGCTGTTAAAAACCTAGTCAAATTGGGTCGAGTATTAAGCATTTCATGATTATCGATCCGAGTTCATAAGTGAGCATTTTCCGTATATGAACTTATACGCTAAACAACATTAAACCACATTTTCACATCATCAAATAATCGGGTCAACAAGGTCATACTAACTGATTTAAGCTCCATTGTACCCTACTTTAGCCTACTTTAAATAGAACAAAACAAATGCAAAAGAAAAAGCCATAAATACATGCATCAAAGCCATAGAGTAGTTCTTCTCACTCCCTGAACCCATCATCACCTGTATATGCGATTCATAAAGCTTGTTCTTCATTTCATGGATATCCGCTTCAAGGTTGTCCTTCTTCAATTGCAATTTCTTAAATTTCTAATGCAACAACTTCTTTTTATACTCCGATTCAGCAATAGTGGTCTCCTTCTCCTTCTCCGTCAATTGAAATTGTTAGTCTTCAATAGCATTGTTTTCAGGCACCCATCTAAAAAAGCCACAATCCTTCCGGGATTCACATCTTCCCTGATAATTAAAAACCCTACACTAGTGCAAAAAAGGTATGTTGTTTCACTTTAATGCATCGAACCTGAATATGCTCGAAGCATTAAGTTACATTTGCATCGGTACTATTTTAGTGTTGAAGAATTTCATATATTTTAAAATTTTGTCAAGTATATTGCATCGGGCCTAAGAAATTGACGCAATTAAACATGAAATAAATCCGCCAAAAAGAAAACGCTTCGGTGTATATGCTACATTTGACCCCTAGCCATAAGCAGTAAGTTCAATGATGAAACCGGAAACTACTTGTCAGCGCTCTCCTTTAGTAAGCAACGAGCTTACTACGACAAACTGAAATGATCCCTGAATCCTTATTTCTATTTATAGTAACTGTTATTTATAGTAATTTCCACTCCAGATAGCTACTAAATATAGTAACCGAATAAGATAGATATCTAAATATTGATTGCACTCTGATTGATCTTTTAGAAAAGATACGAGTGGTACTCCAACATTGTACAAGAGATAAAATCGTAGAAAAGATTGAATCCAGAATAAGCCGGAAGGATCTAGAACGCGCGTGGATGAAAGTCACCAACATTAGAATTTTCTAGCGCGTGTAAGGCTAGCGCCACTTTATTCCAGCGCCACTCTTTTCTGGCGCGGTTGGTTGGTTTTCACCCAATCATAGTAATGGATAAAGTTATAGAATATTCTAAAGCTGACGAGGATGCAAACACATCAGGCATTACCAAGCCAACGCTATTAAATTCTAGGCTATCCTAGCAGGGGTAAGATATTTCTATCTTTACCTAGCCATTTTCACTATAAATAGGGGCCTAAAAACTTAATCGGTACCGAATCCTACCAAATGTTCACCAAACCCTATGCTTGAGTATTAACCGAATCTTAAACGCGTCACTACGTTTGTGATAGCCTAGCCTTGATTAAAACCTTTTATTGAGCCTCTGTCTATATTCACACCTGTAGGGGGTGTTTTTAGGTGTTGTATTTGTATTTCGTATTATTTGTAAATTGGACTTTGTATGTAAGTTTTAAGCATTTGATGAATGTCATTTAAGACTCACCAAAAACTCAAACTTGGTTCGATTTATAAAGAGTGTGACCACTAGTTTTGACTTGATTTTTGCAATCCCAACCCGTAAAGGGGAGCCAAATTCTAGGTTCACACTAGTGATGTTAATAGAATTTGAACTTAATCAACCAACACTTTGGCCTGAATGGATTCAACTTTAGTCTCTAAAGCTTCCCGTGTATACTTTATGCAACACCATATAATTAGTCAATCATCAAAGTCCAACAATACATACACAAGTATTAACCAATAATAATCAAGCCAAAGAGGCAATACAAGTTAAATAAAACTACTTATACCACGCTTAGATATCTGCAACTGACCTTAGACTTCTCAAGACCACTACCAAACATTCCTTACTTAATTGGAAACGGCTAGCAGGTAATTGCACTATGTACACTTCCTTATATAAGGTGGCACACAACAATGCAATTTGAAAATCTCCTTGAACTTCAATCACACATGAAACCATGTTGATGCAAATTGACCCCTAAGTTAGAAAAACTTAGTCACAAGAGATACATTATATTTGGTCAATACTAAAGCTAGAGTGAATCCTCTAAAAACATAACTTGCGATGCCCTTAGCCTTTTACAAGCTCTTACTTTTCAGCTCACACCTGAGAGAAACTTAGTAGTTAACCCCGCTAAGATAGGGCAAGCCCGAGCTAACATATCCAAGGTACAATATGTCTTAATTAAAGGACTCATAATCACCGTTATATTACAACACTCATCCCACTAGTCCCAAGTAATGCACATGACCTCTTAAAATGATTCATGAAAGTTATCCATTACTTCTCGAAGATTCCCCACAACTTCACTGGTCCCTCATAACTTCTTTAAAACAAAACAAAAGAGAGTAAGGACTCCACTAGTTATGCTCTTACCTTTGCTACACCTCAGTAAAATTGGCTCATCCAGCACATTAGAAATGACCGAAAGCAAACTGAAATTAATAGCAATGAGTGAATATAAATGTAACTTTATCATATCCTTGCAGGATTGTTACTCAAACGATGACTTAACGAGATTCACAATTAGTGATATCATTCAATTCAAATAAATGAAAAGACAAGCAGAATCCAAATCAGCTTAGACAATGTCCACAACATTACAAGTACATAAGCCAATTTCAACATACTGTAAGGATAAAAAATCTCACCTCCTTATTAAACACCCCCACAGTTCCAAGAACTCACAGTCATGGGAAAAACAATATTACAAGACATGGGTGAATTAACTAGATAAGATCTAGTGAGACCATCCTCAACCCCATGAAAAGTTAAAATCACCGATACCCCATATATTGGGAACTTACACAAATTAATGAACTCGTTATCTTTACCAGACCACCAATTATAGTCTCATATACAAAATACTCACCAAAGTAAGCCAAGTTGATTTGCTAGTTAGTCTCAAACTTAACTCTCCTCAACATTGCATAATAATTCACCAAAAATATTATCATGCATAAAAAAAAGAGAACATAATAAACATATTATGTATAGTTAAAGTTTGACAATAAATAAAGTGAGAAGGATCTTTCATGTTAGCATGTTGCAGTCCTTGAGTCGTTTCATAAACTTGATCACTCACTTGAATAGTAACCTGTATGCGTGCCATTAAAATGTCTGCACCAACCAGGCCACGACCACCACAACACCTTAGCCAGAGCCCCCATGTGGAATGACTAAGCATCGTAGAACGACAAGTAACTTCTTGTGACTCAGATCAGCAAGTTCTCTTAATTAATTTTTGGGTACCGACTATGAAAAGAAGGCGAGACATATACTTCGAATTATTGTTGTAAACAACAACTACTATGCTGGTTGAAAATCCAAAGCCACGTTCATGTCGAGGACTCCACTGATCAAATTAAATCTCTAAATCAACTTCCTTCCTCGCAACCCGCAAAGCCGCAATGGGGTTAAGGAGTCTACTAGTTATGGACTCTCACACACAACCCCACAACACTACCGCAAGTTCACAACACCTCTCACATAAACACACAGTAATATACACATTAACAACACCTGCATGCCGCAGCAAGTGATCAAAAGACCAACGGTCGCATCTACCGGTATAGGTATACACTTTCCTTCACTTTTATGATGACATTAGCACTTGACCCAAGTTTCCCAATAAAATGAATGTTCAAATAAATTGGTAAACTGTAGTAGAAATTTAATTGATAACCGGGTAATAAATTAGGTAATCCATGAAATAATTTACCCTAAATCAACCGCCATAGATTTAGTCCTCGTTAGCTTGAACATGATTTCTCACTTTAGCCAATATACTATTTGCCACAGTTCATACTCCCTGTACTCCAGTCATACATCTCATGCATACACCACATGATACACACCTTGCTATTAACTATGAATTTATCACTAAATTCAATTCAACGAGCAATTTGACGACAACTAAGAAGTGGCAAACTTTGTCCAACCAAGGCAACAAATTAGTTAACGGGAATCATTAACCAACACCCATACATTTACTTCGTAATTGACAGGTTGAAAAGAACCACACAATTCAAGAATCAACAGTAACAAATTTTCTTCTAAATTGTAGGAAAAGTAACTGTTGAAACCCAAAAATTATGAATAATTGTCGTATAAGATATTACCCGATTATAGATTATATGGAAAAATAGTTGCGTCGTGGTATGGAGGCCACTGACTTAGAAGCAAACTTCGCCACTACCGGTACATGCTCTCAAGTGATGAACGCCCCCCCAAGGTTAACACAACTCTCCTTCAAATCCGTGCACCCGAACTTGAAAGGTGGAACTGCTCAGGAACTGCTCAGATCCCTAGTAGGATTTAGGGTTTGTGTTTAGGTATATGTAATTTTTTGGGTTAATCTTTTTGTATATATGTAAATATATATGTCCTTGAGGGAAATGTAAAACATGACACATATAAATACGGTCAATGACCCAACATCACTAACATGAGGAAACTGTTGAATTTCTAAATTCAAATCTGTTAGAGTAATAATTAAGAAAAGCCAAATAAATGGTGGGTGGAAGAGTTTAATATTATCCAAACTCTTTGACTCTCGTAGGATTAAGGAAATAAATGGCCAACACAATTACTTGGTACTCTTCTTCCCTCATATACAACACAGTCCACGGCCTTCCTGCGGCAAGAGATACAAGGTCGCACCTTGGCAGTGGAATAAGCTGACCGTAAGCAAAATAGTACGAAGCAACTTAAATTTTGCATTGCAACCAACAGAACTCACTCAAGTTCCTGCACCTCACTTGGAACAAGAATTCACTCAAACCCTTGACCAATTCCCGGTTACAAGAAACTTGACCTTAATTGACCAAATCTAAAAAACATATATTCGCTTAAAGATTGGTTAAACTCTAGCATCTAGCTCGTACATGACGAAAAATGAGGAACTTAGAACTTCAAGAAACTTGGAACTATTGGACCAACTCAAGAACATGGAGTGTAAAACATATTTCTTTTAAAATAATATTCCTCTTAAGCCAAGCCTAATGGAATGACTGCTAGAGTAAGACACGACTTTGTAATGAGGAACCAACCTTTTAATAGTACTTTAAAACCTAAACCAAATCTTCTAACATTCTCATCAACTAGCTATTAGTATTCCTAAAGTTTTTTTTTACATAGGCTCATTTGGCATAAATAAAAAGTTAGTACACAACTACACACAACATACTAAAACTACACTAAGGCCTTTATAGGCCATTACATATAGTAAACCAACAAAATATTTATGATTTAACAAAGTACATGAAGCATGCTCTTCTTGTTTTGGTTCGTGATTGTTAGAAATGCCTTGAGTACACTACACGATGATATTTTACCAAGGCACTTTGTGGCTGAGTCTTCTTTATAGAAGATGGTTCTGATGAGAGGTCAATTACCACTAAGAGTCTCATGAAAGTACATGTAGAACTTGGGAAACAAGAAAAGGAGCGAATTAAAGAGAAACAATGTTATGGGATAGGTTAATAGACCTTGTGTATTTCTCACCAGCGTCTAAACACGATTTATTAGTATTCCTAAAAGTTAAGAAGTACGTTGGTAGAGAAATGTGGGGAGAAGCTAGTGAATGTTATGGCAAGTAACATAATGCAATTAATTACCTAGAAAAAGTCAGGGCATTTTTAGGTGGTAAATCAAATCCTTGGAGCAAAAGAAAGGTTTTGTAAAATAAGAATCCAAGGTTTTATTTTCCAAAACCTCTTTTAATTTAATTTAACACTTCTAATAAAAACATCAAAACTTACTAGTAAAATACTTTTCGAGCTTTTACATAATAAAAGGCTTGTTCTAATAAATCCATTATTTATATGTTCCTTTATGTTCCTTTGAATATACCTTGTTCCACATCCTTCAAGTTTATAGACTTACATGAATTCTAGAAAACAAACTCTTATTTTCTGTCTTCATACATGTCCCATGCAACTTCGCATGTTGGTTGCTCCACCTCTAAATTTTTTCGTTGCTAGTTCCCTTTAGGAATTGCCCTTCACTTCCTGAGTACGTTCCTCCAGGAGTTCCAGTTTCTCCTCCGGAACTCTGTAATTTCAGCTTGTCTAGAGTTCATTAATAAGCATCTTACAATCAGTTTCTACACAGGAGCTCTAGAACTTATGCTTATCTGCTATAAGCATCTCATAATCATCATCAATTTTCAGTAACATATATTGTTGATGATGTTAACACAACCGTTTATTACTTTATTAATAATTCTTACACACATATAACTTCAAAGCCACGTTAGTTAATTACTATACTTTAACTTGTCATCATGCATCAAAACTATATTAACTCAACAATCACTTTTATACTTCACTTGGATAACTATTAATGGGATAAATATAAATGTAGTAGAGAAAAGTAGCAGACCACTACGGGACCAAGATTTCAAAAAATCATATGTAAAAAATAATTTAGACCTCCAAAGAAACAAAGACAGGTAGATCGAATAACAGTTTACGTAGTATACAAGTATGTAATTAATTAACTATAGCCCTTTCAAATTAAAGATACTTTAATGATATGGTTAGTTAAACAACAAAATAATTAAAAAACAATTATACCACGTAATCATCTTAAAAAAGGTACTCTCTCCGTCCCTTATACTTGCACCGCTTTCTTTTTCGGGACGTCCCTGCACCGCTTTTATAAATGGAATTTTTACCAATATTATATTATTTCTCACACTTACCTACTAACTCACCTACACCCCAACTCCCTACAAAAATCATTTAAAAATTCACACCCTCCACCCTCCACACACCACTCCCCATCCCTTAAACATTTTCCACCAACTATAATAAAAAAATATCTCACTATCAACTAACACCCATTAAATAAATAAGTCAATTCAAGTGTCTTAAACTCCGCACGATCAAGCCGGTGCGAGTATTAAGGGACGGAGGAAGTATATCATTTGTCCACAACTGTACATATATATGACGAATGATTTTACCCATAAGTGTACATACTTCGTATATCATTTGTCCATTTCTACAAATTACCTAATATTCTCTCCTTGAATATAATATTGACTCAAATTTGTTCACACTCTTTTTTGGACAAGAGATGCTATAAATCTGTCCTTCAATTACTAGTTCAAACCATAGCAAAAATGAGTTCTTTCTTATCATCTTCTAGATCAAAGTTCTTCATCAATTTTAAGCTGCATTTTAGCTTGTTTCTGGTACTAATTGGAGCCGCTTCAGCTCAACTAACACCAAATTTCTACTCAACTTCGTGTCCTAATGCACTCTCAACAATTCAATCTGCTGTTCAATCTGCTGTGAGGAATGAGTCTCGTATGGGAGCATCTTTGCTTCGGCTTCATTTCCATGATTGCTTCGTTAATGTAAGTCTATACTTCAACATATATATTTTATTACTACATACGGAGTACACGTTATGTAAAAAGTTAGATGTTGTGTGCTTGACTGCTTGTGATGTTGCCATTAATTAACTTTTTTTGAACTTTTTTTGAGGGAAAGGCCCGAGCAAGCCCAGTTGATTTTTTTGAGGGAAAGTGACGAGCAAGCCCATTGATTCGAAATATATAATGAATTCTCATCGGATATAACTTATAACCAAAAAAAATTAAACAAACACTAACTTTAATAAATACTCCCTTCGTCTATGATTAGTTGTTACACTTTTTTTTCGTCTATCCCAGATTAGTTGTTACACTTCTAAATTATGAATGATCCCACAATTATTATATTGTCTCTCTCTTCCCACTAAAATTTTTTTTTGTCCTCACACACTCTCTCATTCAATTAAAAAAGTACCCCACTAACTCCTATCACATCTTCTTTTTCATTAAAATAACAATCGATAACCAAACAACCACTTATTATTACTTAAAACTTTGTGCAATGGTAAGTGTAACAACTAATCTGAGATGTGGGAGTAATGGATTTATCAACACATTTTATGTTTAAAATATACATATAAATATAAATAATAAAATATAAAATAAATGGATGATGAATCGGGTGATAAACGAGTAATGGATAAAAACGCATCTTACCCGCATCCATCATCCACTTCACCCATCACCTGTTTCATCCATTTAATTCCGATTTTCACCCGTTTAATTATAACGAATGACCGGGTTATTAAATCATCCACTGGATATTTTCATCCCTAATTGCAAGGATTAAGGAATGAAAGGAGTAAAAATCATTTATTCTTAAATTTTAAAATTACATGCTCTTACGGAATATATTTTTTTTCTCCCCTACACTAGAAAAAATCCTCCTCACACATATATTCTCAAATAAAAGTGTCAAAATTAATAAGGAGTGCTAAAATCAATTGTCCAGCTGATCATTGATTGCTTAGTTTGCACATCAACCTGATTAGTTTAGAACTATCTTTCCATTTTAGTTATAGAATGCGCAAAATTGAAGTTTATTTTAATTGTACTTTATGTGGATGAACAGGGATGTGATGGTTCAATTTTGCTCGACGACACTGCAAATTTCACCGGCGAAAAAACAGCAGTGCCGAACCTAAATTCAGTGAGGGGTTTTGAGGTGATCGACACCATTAAATCACAACTTGAGAATGTATGTGCTGGTGTTGTGTCTTGTGCTGATATTTTAGCTGTTGCTGCTAGAGACTCTGTGGTTGCGGTAACCCTACTTACTTTCATTTAAGTCTCCTTAATATTTCATTTTAAACGTTTTGATACTTTTCTACCCAAACATCTACTAAGTCAAAAAAAAAAAAAAAAAACCATTGAATATACACGTAACCAACCTATATAGAATTAGCGTAAGTCGGTAAGGGATAAATATTTTGATACTTGCAACGTTTGGACTTTTTACAGTTTGAACTTCATCGTATGCAGAAAATTTACAAGTTCATACTTGCTCTGTTTTTTAATATTTGCAATGTTTGGACTTTTTACACTATTGATATAATCTACTTTGACTATTTTGGTATTTTTTATATAAAGATAAATTATAGTCATGTGGGATCTTGTTAGATTCGTCTCAATGTATAATTTCAAAATATCAAATTTTTATAATTTTTGCATAAAGAGAATTTAAGATATAAATGACCAAAGATGTGCATTGACATGCGTGAAAGCAACAAACGTTGCGAGTATTAAAAAGCGGAGGAAGTATAAGTTTTAATATGTTAAAGAATTTTTTTTTTAATTTTATATTAAATTGACAGATCGGATAAAATCAGGTTTGAATATAACCCCCGAGTCTTTGCTTCTCATATATATGGAGTTAAACAAATACTTCATCCGTTTCAAAAAAATTGCAACACTTTGATTAACACGTTTATCAAGGCACAACTTTGACCATAAATATCTCTAATTTATCCTTATTTTTATAATCTTAAAACTTTATATTATGAAAATATACAATGATATTAATCAACCCACATTTTACTTATCATATTCGCTTTTAGTAACTTAGTAAAGAATAACGATCAAAGTTAAGATGAATAGTGGCAAAACTAAAAATATTGCAATTTTTTTTTAAAAGGAGGAAGTATTTTTGTTACTCTGTAAATGTTAACATGATACTCCCTTTGTATTTTAAAAAGATATACATTTAAAAAGAGATACACTTTCCTTTTTTTTACATGTTTTGGTCCTCACCTCCAATTATATTAATATTTCTCTTTTTCTTGTGGTCCTTACACTTACTTACATCATCTTTTTACTATAGTAAGTAAGTCACCCACTACCCCCTCTCATTTTATTTTAATAAATTCAATCCACTCTCCTAATATTATGTGCCGGTCAAAGTGTATATTTTTTAAAATACCAAAGGAGTAACATGAAAGTTTTAGAAAAACTTGTACTCCTTCCGTCTCTTTTTGTTCTTTACGTTTTTCTTTTTGGGTGTCTCAAAATGTTCTTTACATTTCCTTTTATATTATCACATAAATGATTTAATATTATATCAAAATTTGTGTCCAACTATTATATTAACCAATTAAATCAATTGGGTTATTTAATCCCTCACACTTTTCTATAGGGACATTAATTTTTTCTCATTTTCCCAATATCAGAATTTTGATAAGAGTGAAAACATTATAGATAAACGTAATTTTCTTCGTTTACATGAAAAACTTAGAAGAATCCCAATGCACATTAATTAATCGTTAAAACGCGTGCAAAATACCAAACGTAAAAAACAAAAAGAAACGGAGGGAGTATTTATAAAGTTAATGTTATCTTGAAGTAAGAAAAACACCTACTCCGGCATTTACTTTCACTTTAGAAGACTTACCGCATAAGGCATGTGCACGTCTAACTTTATTGAATTTTATTTATTCCATTATTTTTCAGCTTGGTGGACAAAATTATACAGTGCAACTTGGAAGAAGAGATTCGAGAACAGCAAACATAAGTTTAGCTAATTCCAATCTTCCTGCTCCAACTTTGAATCTTAACCAGCTCATTTCTTTGTTCTCTAACCATGGCTTTAATACCCAAGAGTTGGTGGCTTTGTCAGGTATATTTTTGAAATGTTTTTTGTATGACTTGATTAGTTTTGCTCAATATGAGTGTTAAGTTTCTTAAAAAAATATGGAATGGGCTTGAGGCAATACAATAAGGAGGAGGAGAGTTTACTATTCAGTTAAAAGCTCAATGAAGATTCCACAATAAAATCAATTGGCGATAGTAGGAGTAAGTAACTGCACAAGCTTATAAAGTGGTATTTTTGTCTCTTCTTTCTCCAATATGGGACTACTCACACATGTGTTAACATTGAGTTTCAGCAAGGAGAATTTAAAATGAACATAACCGATTAAATGAGTCAACACACACCCTTTTCGATATCTCCGGGAACAAAATCTATTTTGTAGCTTTATATGAATGGGTAAAACGTTTTACCTAAGAAATGTGGATCAAAAAGAGCTTTTTGATGTAAATTAGCTTGTTGTCTATTTCAAAAATCTATTATAGATTTTGGTTAGAAGATGTAGGTACAAAATGCTCATTTAGAAAGGAAAAAAAGCTCGTATGAGTAGCTTTTGGAAGAATTTTAGCTTATTGGTTGTTTTATAATTGAAACTAATAACAACTAAGAATTACTTACCCCGTTTTAAAATGATCTTTATACTCTCCGTTTTATTTTGTTTCATAATGTTCTTTACATTGTGCTTTATTCTATTTCTGGACATGAAATTTCACTATTTGAGCCCTTTTACCCCACAACATTTACAACTTAATTTCCAACCAATTTCTATTACCTTATTAATATTTTTCTTACACCCTCCCACATCTTTATACAACTACCTTACTTTATCCATATTTTATTTTTATTCACCCATCTTTTGGCACATTTTTCTATCTTATCTTACTATTTGTGCAAATAGTAACCGTAAATCTATATTATTAAAACAAACGTACGTAATATTACCAAACACTTGTACACAGACAACTGAATACAACTAAATACAATTGGATACTCAAACCAATTAATAATCAAAAGATTTTGTGCGCACTAGGTGTACAATAAATTTATTGTACACCAAGATAAATTTACCTATTTTTTTGTAACTTTAACCTAGTTTTGATTAACTTTTATATTAGTGAAAAAAACGTTAATAGCTAAACATTTTAAAGAGTTAAATGATTAATTTTATACATTATTAGTGATTTTGAAGAAATAAGTTTTATTAAAATGAAAACATTTATCACTAAAAAATGGATAACTTTTACACATATAACCATAATTTTTAAACATTTTGAGTTAACTTTTACTTTGGTGTACAATATTTATTGTACAACCCTTGTAAATAAGAATTTGTGATTAATAATCAGATATCAAATCAACGCGGCGAAGCCTTAGGGATGTTCTATTTATATTCTACTATTCCGTATGCAAAATATGACGAATACTAAAGCATAGTACGTGTATGGGCGGTTATATTGTAGGTGCTCACACTATAGGGCAAGCAAGATGCACAACATTCCGATCACGAATCTACAACGAGACAAACATAAACTCAACATTTGCCTCTTCAATGCAATCAAATTGCCCTCGTACCGGAGGTGATAACAACACCTCACCACTTGATACCACACCAACATCGTTCGACAATGCCTACTTCACCGACTTGTTAAGCTTAAAAGGTCTTCTTCATTCCGACCAACAATTGTTTACCGGGAATGGTACCGGATCCACGGACTCTCAAGTCTCGTCTTATAGTTCCAATTCATCGGCTTTCTTCACGGATTTCTCTAATGCAATGATAAAGATGGGTAACTTGAGCGTTCTTACCGGCACAAATGGTGAAGTTAGAACTAATTGTAGGAAGATCAATGGTGCTAGCTTGAACTTGATTGACAATAAAATTGTCGATTTGATCACTACTCTTCTCGATATGTAAGCAAACACAATTGCTTGAGATAGATTCTATTGAAATAAGGAGGAATAGTATGAAATGCTTTGTAATTTTGCAATGATTTTGGTTTGGGTGATGATAAAGGTCGCAAGTTGCGACAATATTTAGTTGTCGCAATCTTATGTGTCACAGTTTAATTGGTACATATAGGCGCCACGTAGGCTATGTGTCATCCGAATATTTTTACTACCAATGTAATATTTTTACTATGAAAATATGTAAATAAGGTAGTCGATATAAAAAAGGAAACAAATTAGAATATTAAGATTTTCTCACCTTTTTTGTACATATATAATATGTTATATATAAGTTAAATATTTCAGTTTCCAATTTAAATCATGACACGTAAACATGCATGTCATCATTGTGACACGTCTTAAAGGTCGCATGTTGCGACCTTTATCATTTTCGTTTATTTTATTCTGTTTCCTGATTTTATTTTCAAGGTTCATTCTCGATTACACCAGTTTTACTGCTAATTAAAAGTTTCACTCCACCAAATATAAGTCCACGTTGTTGTAGACTTTGCCTACCCCATTTCAACTGTTATAACCAAACGCGTGTCACAAACGATTAAGAACTAACCCGCAAATATATTATAGAACAAATAGCAAAAACAATAATAAAAGACACCAGTGTCTGTGAGGAAATTTAGATTTCATCCCCCTCAAATATTATCGTATTATTAAGTTCGTGCAAATAATACAATAGCCCTCAATTGATGATTTCTCTTACCAATGTGTTTTCTGTTTATGCCAAATTTCGTCTAAGGGGGCAACACTTGGCTTGGGTCGACCCTAACTAAGTAAATAAATACGAAATGCAATAAAAGAGAGACGACACAAGGAGATGTTGACGTGGAAAACTCAGAAATAGGGAGAAAACCGCGGGTAGCTATGAGGCTACCAATCCACTAATATCCCTATGAATCTATGAAAAGAATGTATTTTGTGCTAATAACAAAGGTACAATAATTGCTTAATAATGGCTAAAACTGAATAATAATAATAATAATAATAATAATAATAATAATAATAATAATAATAATGTTGTGTTGTTGTATGGCCTGAATGCTTGAATGAGCGTGTCCTTTGCTTGTTGTGACTTCGTCTTTATATAGCTAAAGCCCAACGGATATGTTAGTTGATAGAATCCCTAAGAAGTAGGGAGTCGTTGGACACCAGTATCTCCACGTCTCTCGCCTATCTTCAACAATCTACTCAATCTTCGGTTGCTTCCTTCACTTGTTCAACCTTCTAGGCGACGCTGGACATTGGGCTTTGAGCTATGATCTTAACCTAATTCTTGGTCGCTTAGCCCTTATCGTCGGTTGCTTGGACCTGCACACCTCTTCAATAGGCGACACGTCCTACCCCGTAGTCACGACATTACCTGACGACAAGACATGATCATATGACAAAACAGTTACGTCGTCGTTAGTAAAAAAAAGTGGGATAACAATTTGTCCCCAATTGTGTTTTCGCGAATTAATGTTCGTGAAGAAAAATAACAATTCAAATTACAAAAAGAAAACTACTCCACTGCCTGAACGTGGGAAACCTCAATCAAATTAAATGCAAATAAATAGGAACCGGGGATAAGCAATAATTACTTAGAAACTTTCGAAAAACCAATTTCTAGACCTACAATCAAAAACCAAAGAGAGAGAGAGAGAAAAGGGCGAATTCACTTTCTGCACGAATTTTCGCCGGTGTTCAGGTAATTTCCTTCGATTTTCATCGCAATTTCAATTAAGTGTAGAGTGATATGGCTAGACCTAAATCGGTAGCGGTTAGAGAGAGGAATCGAGGCGAATCTAGCCGGGTTAGTTTAAGTAATCCAATTTACACTTCGATTGAGGATCCGGAGGTGTTTTCGACGGTGTCTGGCTTGCCGCCGTCTACGGAGGTGGTGATACCCGGCCCGAATGAAGGACGAGGTGTTTCACTTCCCTGAGTGTTACGTGGTGCTCTATGAGTACCCCTTCTTGATTGGGATACGCTTTCCCTTCACCCCACTGGCTATATCTTTCATTGCGGTGCTAAATCTGAGCTCGGGCCAGCTGATACCTAAGATCTGGCGAATTTTCTCGGTGGTGGAGCGGATTACCGCAGACTGGGATAGGCCGTTCGATTTGGCGGATTCGCTCTACACATACGACTTGAAGATGAAGGATTACAATTGTTACACGCTGGTAACGAGGAAGGGGATGATTAACCTGGGTATTGGTTTGAGTGTGAATGATAGAGGTTGGAAGAGTCGATTCGTGTTTGTAAACAAAGAGTCGCTTGGGAAGTCGGGTGACTTTTTGGTGGAGGAGTGGACGAAGGAAGGTAACTTGTTTGTTAAAGATTAATATAGCACATCAAAAATGAAATACGTAAAGAATAAAAAGGGACGGGAGGAGTATGTGTTAATTAATTAGACCATGTTCTTTAGGTCTATTTTTTATTTATTTTTTGCCTCGGGATTTGACAGGCTAAAGTCGTATCACCTAATCAAAAATAACCTAAGGTCCACTAGCTAGGTAGCAAGGGAAGTCAGGATCGAATCCACAGGGAAACAGGCGTTCTTTCTACTATCAATTAATTAATCTAGACTATTGTGAACAAAAGTTGGTTGATGGTTTGTATGCTAAGACTACGAACGAATATTAAACAAGAATGAATCAATATATTAAGGAATCTAGGGTATAGGTTCGCCAACAAATAATAATCCAGGACATTGAACAATCACGATAATCAACAAAGTAATTAATTAGATTAGCATGCTCTCTCAAGTCGATACTAATCATAGACTTAGAATTAACGGGCTCTAGCTACGTATTAACTCTAATTCTACATATTGACACAAGCCTAAACATCAAATTGCAGCTCTCGAATCTTAATTTGATATTGCATAACTACCACAATTAAACCTGCGCAAATCTAATTGTATAGTGAAATAAACCAACCAATAGGAATCAATTACAATGCCAACATTCATAATCATTCAATCATCCCTTCATATTATTCATGGATCCCCAACCCTAGAAATTAAACTACTCAAGCATGTTGACAATAAACAAAGAAATAATCATAATTGAAAGCATTATTCAAGCAAGACAATGAATTGAAATAAGAATTAATACCTATTTGAAGAACAAAGAAAAGTGAAAGCTTGAATTTTTATTGAGAATTAAACTAAGTGTTTTTGCATAAACTAGAGAGAAAATTAGGCTAAGGGAAATAATACTAAGCTTCAATACTAGAAAATAAAGTGTACAATAAAAATAATTAAAGTTTGCTTATATAGTTTACCAAAATAAAGCCTAAAAAACGGAAAACAAATACGCGAAAAACTGCTGGAGGTTGGCGTCGCCCGATCGGGCGTCGCTTCGCCCGATCGGGCCAAAATCCGCCCGATCGGGCGGTTTGTGAACTCTCCACATAGGCTCCAGAATGACCGCCCGATCCGGATCGAGCGAGCTGCGCCCGATCGGGCGCGCGTTGATGAATCCAAACTGCCAATAATTCCGCCCAATGGTTGCATTTCGCCCTCAGCTTCCAGGGTGATTTGCAATCTTCAATGTAGCTCGCCCATATCACTGAGTCTAACTCTCGGGGCTCAACCATAAGCATCCAAGGCTCCCGAAGGTCGACGATGGAGGTCCCGAACTTCCTCGGGCTCATATAGTGGCCTAGATCGACATGAAACGGGTCTAAAAAGACCAATTTCTCATAATTAAACCTGAAACTCAAGGCACACTCAATAACACATATTAGTACTAGAAACGGCTCCTAAGAGCACGTTTGACACATAAAAGTACTAAAGGACGGGGGTAAAAATACTATATAAAACATGCATATCAAACCTCCCCAAGCTAGATCCTTGCTTGTCCCTAAGCAAGGAAATCATCGATGAACACAAAACCAACTTCACCCCCGATATAATTCAAAATGAAAAACAAAATTCCAGGCAAAATCCAACAAGCATGCATCAATGTCAACCAATCAAATTCATTCAATCGCCAATCCACCTTAACAATCGTCACGCAAAGCGAACCACAAGTGTACAATGGAATTCAAGACTAGTGCTCACACACTCGTCACTCATTTATGTGGCGGATAAAAAATGTACCCGTTCGCTCCCCTCCCAACATATATGTGTACAATGCCCTCCCAAACTCACAACACTCGTGTGTCTAGAAAAACATGCACTCAACCTAGTAGTCGACTCGGAATGTGTCATGTCATAACTTGCATTGATAAACAACTACTTTCACATTAATACAACTCTATGCACAAATGTCGGAAGGTCTTTCAAGCTTGTAATGATAGGCTTAGGTAAGGGTGCGGTAAATTCGGGTAAAATGTGAGCTTAAGCCTTGGCTTTGGGGAGCATAAATCCTAGCAAATCCATGATCAACCACAAATGATGACCACAATCTCCCACTCAACACATGAATAAAAACAACAAACAACCACACTATACTTTCTTGCCTTGATTTCACAATTATAACCAATCACTCATGAAGATAAGAAATTGTAATACCGGAGTGACAAAAGCTTGAATTATCTTGAGAATAACGATTTTTCTTCCTTTTTTTTTTCTTGCTCAATCTCATTTTTTTTTTCTTTTGGAACCTTCACACATTTTTTTTATTCTCCTCATCTCATTCATTTTTCAGCTCATTTTTTTTTTCAACAACAATCATGATAAGAAGAACATCCCTTTGCATTACTCAATATGCTCAAAATGTACCACACTATAACTCCCTCACCTCACTACTATTAGCTCCCCCAAGCTAGGCTTGGGACTAGTAACCAATGGGGAATTTACGGGCTTGTAATGTGGTTAGTCACCGAATAAAGGGCACAAGCACAACATGGGTAGAAAAAGAGGGAACAAATGTATCTAATTTCATCTGAAGGCTACCTAAATAGAAAAATGCCTTCGTCCTTCACAATGTGCATGTATATGAGTCATAAAACATTACTAATAGTTGCAAACCAATACTCAAAATCAATGACACACCAGGAAGCTATCACACATCCTAACCAAGTCAACTAGTCAAGCACCAAGTCCACAAGTAGTTAGTCGGAGTTGACTCATGTTTAGGCATCAAAGCAATCGAATATCAAATCATGGCTAACACATCTACATTGCCCATCACCAAATACCAAGAATCAAAACAATTCCCGCTCAAGGGGCACAGGGAAGCATGATATTGTATTCATCGGAACGTATTTTTATATTTTTTTTCAAAGCAATAAACTAATCTAGAAAGCATTAAACACACCAAAGAAACACACCAAAATAAAGAAATGCGAAAAGAAAAGAAAAACATACCTACAATGTACAAGTAATGTGAAACCCTCCCCAAACCAAATCAGACAATGTCCTCATTGGCTCAAGGGTATCGAACCAACTCGATCTCATCTCCATCATTGACGGCCATTGCCGCCATCATCATCATCATCACCATCATCTCGGCCACCATGCCCACTAGGACCCGCTCCCCACCCTCCGTACTGGGTAGGTGTGAAGGTGCCCATAGAACCCGGAGCTCCATATCCCTCTGCGGGATAGGTATACCAGGTAGGGTGCTCGTAATCTGGGGTATTATAGCCCTGCCTGGCATACTGATCATAAAATGGGAACATGGTCCTCTGGTGATCAGCTGCGAACTCTTGGAAACCGAGCTCAAGTCTTCTCAACCGCTCATCAATGGACCCCTGCTCCTCCTCTACTACCGGGCCACCCTGGGGCCTCCCCGCGTCTCAACGCCCCCTCCTAAAGTAGGTGCGAGGCTCTGGCTGGTACTGATGGGGCTCTGGCTGTGGGTCAGGCTGAGGCTAGGGGTCAGGCTGAGGCTCTTGCTCAAATCCAACAAATAAATAATGAGCCTGACCGGGTCTGAAACTAGTGCGGCCCTGAGGGTCAGGCAAGGTGAAAAGCATGTTTCCCTCGAACATCCAGTACATGGCTCCCGGCCTAAACAACCCATGCTCCCCTTGTAGCCTACGAAGTCCAGCAAAATAAGCCAAATCAAGCAAGTTGCTACCCAGAACTGGAATCTGGTTAGCCTCAGTAAAGTTGTCCGTGGCCATGGCTATGTGGGTTATCAACCCACCAATGGTAATTTTGGTAGTATGTGTGGAAGTGGCTATGGAATAAAATTGGGAGGCCATATGATGTGCAAGGTTCATTTTGTAGCCCTCCTCTCCTTCTGAAACATAGCCACCTAGGATCTCTAGCTCCGTACTCCTAATATTCTGGGTCTCATCCCTACCAAAGATTGTAAATCCTAGGAACCTGTAAAAGACAATGGGTACAGGGTGTTGTATCTTGGAAGCATGCAAATGTTGCATACTCCCGGGATTAGCATTACCCGTAAGCTTTCCCCACATGGTGCAGTTATTATGGGTCTCCTTAGGTTCCCTACTATATGTGGTAGACAATCCAAAAATCCTACCAAAATCAGCTAAACTCATGGTGTAGGTTCGGTTCATCACACGAAATTGAACCCATGACACGGTTCGATAACCATCCTTACGCACATTAAAACTACTCAAAAATTCTAGAGTCAACCGTCTAAATGTGAGACGGAGCATACTATACATGTTACTCATACCAACACCAACAAACACACGTTTGACATCACGCTCAATTCCCATTTCATGCAAGGATTTTTGACATATAAAGCGAGTAGGGATTACCTCCCTCAATTTGAGGTGCATGAATCGTGCTCGTTGCTCCTCCGTAATAAAGATGACATCCGGAAAATCCGTGTCGGGCTCGAATTGCGGCGGCGGAGGTGGTGGTGTCGGTTCCCGAGCTCGGCTCGTGGAAGCTTCATGTTGATTTCTTGGTACCCTTGTGCATTTCCTTTGTGGTCGGTTTGCCATTGATGAAAAATCTGATTTTTTTGAGTTTTTGAGCTTTTTGGGTGAATTTGGGGATTTTGTGGGGATGAGAGAAAACTCAAATCGGTTAGGTGTAGGTTGTAGAGGATGATGAGAGGATGATTTTGATGAAAAAATTGTTGAATTTGGTGGAGATTTGAGGGAGATATGGTGGTTGGAAGTTTTTGGAAGTTGGGGTTTAATGGAGGAAGTGAGAGAAAGTTAGGTTGAAGATGAAGAGGAAGTGAAGAAAGAAAGGGGAAACCGTGAATAAATCGCTGAAATCGCGTTTCGCCCGATCGGGCGGATCGGGCGACATTCCGCCCGATCGGGTGACTCGCGATCCTTTTCTTCTCATACGCGTGCGCCCGATCGGGCGCACCTCGCCCGATCCGGATCGGGCGATTTGCGAAATCCATTTTTCTTGACTTTTTCCACTCAGAATCTTCCTTGACTTTTTCCACGAACTTTTCATCAACCGCCCGGTCGGGCAAATAATTTCGCCCGATCGGGCGTGCCACTCGCCTTCTGCGCTCGATCGGGCAGACCAACGCCCGACTCGGGCATTTCACTCGCCAGACCGCCCGATCGGGCAAAATAATTTCGCCCGATCGAGCATTCCACTCGCCAGACCACCCGATCGGGCATGCTGCGCCCGATCGGGCAAAGATTAGCTGCTATTGTTTTGTCCGTGCGCGCCCTATCGGGCGCACCTCGCCCGATTCGGATCGGGCGGTTTGCAGCGTGCTTGGCCTTGTGCGTATAGGCTTATAGCAACGCCTTTTTATGCAACAGTTTTACTGGCGTTGCTATATCATAGCTATTGCAACAGTTAAATAATTATTAATTGGAGTAGTCTTTAACTTTGAAAAACCGTTGTTAAAGAAAAACTATAGCAACATTTGTATATTATGATTATTTTTTGGCAACAGTTTTGAGTGTTTTAATATTTTGATGAGCTATTACAACGCTTTTTTAAAAATAAAAACATAAAAATAGGTTTATTAATTTTTTTTGATAGACTGCTAAAGTTTTTTTGGTTTGCCCGAATTGCCCTCATCCCACTTTTGCACGATTCTGTTTCACCCAAAACCCTTTGTTCTCTTTCATCCTCCTCGTTTTTGTTTTTGCTCCTCTTCATCATCGTTTCTCTTTCATCCTCCTCGTTTTTTTTGCTTCTCTTCATCATCGTTTCTTGAAGTAGGCGAATTGGAGGTTGACATTTCTGAATCGGATATTTGGGCTCTGAAACTGGAGACAAAGAGAAATTGGCGAATGTCGTTTATGAATTTGTGAGAAGAACCAGGTTAGTGGATACTCTTCGATTTTGTTCTTAAATTTCACAATTTTGTTTCTTAAGTTATTAAGCGATTATAATAGATTTTTTTTGTGTTGTTTTGAGGCATAAGTTAGGGTTTCTATTAGGGAATTCAGTTAATTAGGAATTCTGTTGATATTTGTTCATGTGTGTATTTGTTGATTTAAATGGGTTATTTTGGATGAAAAATATGTAACCTGTAATTATTTGTGGAAGAGTCGGAGTAGATTGTTCATCACATTTTAAAGAGAGATCAAAATCTGTGGCCTGATCTAGGTTAAAATTATAGTGTTCCTGGAATAGGTTTTTGATTCATTGGTTATAAACTCGCAGACTCACAGACTGAATGGGTTATTTTGTAAATATATATCCAGTTGTTCTGCTGCATTTTTTTTTGTCTTGATTAACTGGTTGTTTGTTGATGATGTTGAGTTGCAATTTGCTGCTCTGGTCTACTTATAATCGTCATTCAAGGAGCATTGCCAGCAGAAACATTTAAGCATATAAGGAACTAATGACAAAATATACAGAAAATCCATTTACTACTCTAAGTAAGGTGATGAGGTGCATTAGTCTAGAGCATGTTGTTGTTTATTTTGATTTTCTCCTAGGTTAAGTTACTTTTCAGCTGATAATATAATGAGACCTTAGCTTTTATATTGTAAATGCTAAAAAGTACTCTTACAATCAGAGTTAAGTTGCGTTTAGATTGCTGGTTAACTTAGCCTCTAGCCAAGTGTTAGTATCAGTCATGTCTATTTCAAAGACTAATTATTGCAGTTAGCTGAATAACTATTTTAAGGTTTTGGTTACAATTACCTTTTTTTTTAACAAGTAAGATGCATGGGAAAGATTAAAGGAAAAGGACATACATAGAAATAAAGGGCGCACAAAAAGTAGTAATAAGATAAAGATTGTAATACACAAGATCGTAAAACAAACATTTACCATGAACAACTGATCTAATCAGCATAAATAGACAACTCCTTAAATAGAAAATAATGTACCATAGTTTAAATAATGCATGACTAACTAATGACAAATAGGGGTATTCAACAAACCTATTCCTTTTCAAGTACATATTTTGAGTGTTAAGCAAAGAAAACCAGAAGACCTAAATTAGGGTTCTTAATTAGGGTATTGTGTTGATTCTTACTCATGTGCGTATGATGTATTTACAATATCTTTTTGTTGATTCCACAATAGCAATCAATTGTGTGATCGATCATGGGTTATTTTTGATGATTTTATTCTGAATTTTGTTGCTTTCCGTGGAAATTTATTTGTTCTTTTATCTCCCCTTCTTTAGTTCTTGAACTGGTTCTTCCTATGAGTTCTTACTGCTATATACAACAAAATACTTGCAGCTGCATCTGTTTCTCTTCTAAATGCAAGTTGTTTCCTATTAGTTCTTCAGATTAGTTTTTACCTTTTTAGAGTCACAAACCTGATTATGAATGCCACGAGAAAACACCGTCACATATGATGCTGCTAGATTTTTTGGGTATTTGGGTGTTGGTGGTTCCTGGCTGCTGGTTTCGTTCTGTTCAGGTGTTGGCTCTTTGTCGATCTATTGGTGTTGGTATGGTCTGATGGAGAGGTAGGGTAACTGGTGCGTTTTGTGTAGTTGGTTGGGGTTCTGCTGGAGGTGTGTGTTTTTCTTGCAAGTATGTTGTAGCTAGGTGGTGTTTGCTTCGCAGCTGGTTGGGTGTAGATGTTGGGTCTGGTTCTGATGTAGCTATTGGGTGACTTGGGTTTGGTACTTAACTCTTGTCTGTTTAGTCAACTTTGGTACTTAACTCTTGTCTGTTTAGTCAACTTTGGTAAGCTTCTGATGCAGCACCCATAATATTGCTCCCCCCTCCCCTTTTTAAAGCAAATGCTCACAGAATCATAGTTAATGAAACAAAGAATTAACTTTAAAACAGGAGTTGAAGATAGGCTAAACTGTTGTAAAATTATGTATCCCTGTGTTGCCAACTTGCCATCCCCTCGTAATATCTGTTTCTAACAGCTATTTGCCTGTATACATGTTTATCTGCTCTGTACTGAGAAAATGGTCCTGTCACATTCTAAACTAAGATGAACGTTGTTTGGCTGAATTGCAGATTTGGGATACAGCTGGACAGGAAAGATTTCAGAGTCTAGGTGTTGCTTTCTACCGTGGTGCAGACTGCTGTGTTCTTACTTATGATGTCAATGTCATGAAGTCTTTTGAGAACCTCAATCGTTGGAGGGAGGAGTTTTTATTACAGGTAGGACTTAAATGTTTTGCTTTCAGCTTTGACCAGTACCTTGAACCTTATGGTAGAAAACAAAACTGAGAAAACTTTTCTTTTTGTGTCATAGGCAAGCCCAAGTGATCCTGATAACTTCCCGTTTATTTTGCTGGGGAACAAGATAGATGTTGATGGTGGGAGCGGCAAAGTGGTAAATTTTCTTATTTCTTTTGGAAAGCCATGCAAGAGTTCCATGACATCATTTGCCCTTAAAGTTAAAAAGTTTCATGTGGGTGATCTTTTGGAACATCTGTAGAAGTCTTAGACTAATTAGGGTAAGGCTATGCACTATTGTATATCTCAACCCTGCATAAACAAGACTTATATCGAGTGGCGATGGTTGTTTCAGGCGTTCAGCAATGTTTTATTATAGCTTTTGATAAATGCAGCTGGTTTGTCATGCTCCTAACCGCTGATTTGTAATGCAGCAATATATTACAGGCAATATGTATTGCATCTATGAATTCTGCAAATTCATGGTTACTGATGACAAGGCACATGCAGGGTATATTGACAAATGAAACGAAGTGTCTGAGGTGTGAGACCGTCACAGCTGGAGATGAGACATTCTTCGGTTTAAGTCTTGATATAGAATAGAACATCTCCGCCCAAGGTAATATGCGCTTTTGGCATTAGTACTCGGATTCCTGTAGAAACCCATCTTTTAAATTCCTACCAAGGCTTTATCTTTTTCTGTTCAATTAATAAATTCACTCCTACCAAGGCTTGCTGCTAGATCTTCTTATCTTTTTCTGTGTTTTACTGCATATAATAAGATTATATTAAGCAAGAACTTATCATGATTTCTGGAGTCGTTGGAGTTGTTTGTTAGTATTTCTAACAAGTCTTTATTCTTAATTACGTGATCCTTTTGAACTATCTCTTCTCAAATGAGTAATCAGGTTTCCCATGCTATGAAGCCGTTACTATTTCTGACCTTTTGCATTTCCTTGTCCTACTGAAAAATATCAATAATTGCTATGTTGTTGTTTCTTATATTTTATTTTTATTAATTAATGTTGTTTTAACCTTATCATTAGCTATGTGTTTTCTCCTGTAAAAAAAGCTAGGTGTTTTCTCTATCTAATATTGTTTGACAAATTAAAGGCCTTGGTTAAGTTTTGGTTAGGGATTTTAAGTTCATTTAGCAACCAATATAAGTCCGGATAAAGTTTAATAAGTACGGATTAGTTCTAATAAGGCCATTTTTTGTTGAACTTAATTTAGTTGAAATTAACTTATTTGAACTTATTTTGTTTGTACCTTATTTGTCGTTGTCGATTTGTTTATTGTTTCAAAATTTCTTGTGCTGGATTGAAATTATTTGTCATATGGATTTGGAACAGGTTTTAATTAGTTCCTTTTTTGTGGGTAGTTCAATTTTAAATGAAACTCTACCGGATTTTCCACTTTCACTATCATTTTATTTTACAAACTTGTGTAATAGATAAGGGTCTACAATGTGAGTCTTGATAAATTTTACATGAATCATTGGGTATTAAAAAAAAGTTGTTATTTACCCATTATTCTTAAGGTTTGGCTTTAGTCATTCATTTTCATCTTCTTTTTTCTTACGTATTTGGATTTTATTCATTGATAATAAGTTTCTTATGAAAATGTTTTACTTGATTTGTTTGTTGTGCAGGATGGTACATATATTCGAGAATTACAAGCTTCTTTAAATATGTGAAGATTTACAGGGTTTTTGACACATAAATATTAGACAGGTTTTAAAAGTTAGAGTTATTGGACCATGATTGCAAAATATGCGGGATTTAGTTTTAGAACATTTTTTTTTACTATTCAGACAATTGTAATAGATGCTAATGCTTATGAAATTAAGCTATTTGAAATGTATATATTTTTTGAATTTAATTGTTATGAAAATCTTATCATACGCAGCCATATTTATTACATGTATATGGATAACTAAATCCATTTGAGAATGTGGCTTTAGACCAATAGAAATCGTTGCCAAAAACTCAAATGAAAGTGTTGCCATAAACTCATATGAAAGCTTGCCATAATCAAAACCAAAAGCGTTTTCATACACTCAATAGAAAGCGTTGCTATAAATACAATTGGATATGTTACCATAAGTATAAGAAAGTGTTGCCTTAAGTTGGCGAAAACTGTTGCCTTAAATGTGTAAATGTTGGCTTAAGTTGTTGAATAACTGTTGCCATAGGTTAAAAGTGTTGTCTAAAAAATCGTTGCCTTAGTTATTTATGGCAACGGTTTATCATAACTGTTGCTTAAATCCGAAAAACTGTTGCCATAGACTTATAGCAACGCCCCCTATTGGTAACGGTTTTTAAACCGTTGCTATAGGCCTATAACAACGGTTAATTGGTCTATGATAACAGTTTATTGCCGTTACTATAAGCCTATTTTGTAGTAGTGGTAGTTTCACTTTCTCGAACTTGGAGCTTTAGGCCTGCACATTATTAAACACCCAAACAGCGTAATGCCCTCTTCTCGCCTCACTAACACCAAAAACAATACTTAAACACACTTAGGTATGGGAAATACTAACTAAACACACAAAAATAGAATAAAAAATCAAACTTATACTACTAAAACAATAAAATACGGGTTGCCTCCCGCAAAGCGCTGGTTTATTTCTAGGTCCCGCTCGACCTTGTTACCTTGAATATGCAGTCTATGAGGCGGAGGGATTGAGGTGATGGACCTCAACCACTCCTAGAGTAGCCCCATGATGATACAACTTCAGACGTTGCCCGTTGACCTTGAATCGTTCACCATTCTCATTCTCTACTTCAACAGACCCAAACTTGCTTACCATAGTCACGGTGAACGGCCCAGACCACCTAGACTTAAGTTTTCCAGGAAATAACTTAAGCCTAAAGTTAAAAAGTAGAACCTTGTCGCCCACCGCGAACTCTCTATGCAAAATGTGATTGTCGTGTCACTTCTTGGTCTTTTCCTTGTAAATCCGGGCACTATCATAGGCTTGTAGTCGGAATTCATCGAGCTCACCCAATTGAAGTAACCGCTTCTCACCGGCTAGCTTTGCATCCATGTTGAGCTGTTTGATTGCCCAATAAGCCTTGTACTCCATTTCTACTGGTAAGTGACACGCCTTGCCATACACCAACCGATACGGGGAGGTACCAATAGGTGTCTTAAAGGCGGTCCTGTATGCCCATAGAGTATCATCTAGCTTATTGCTCCAATCCTTCCTAGACTTCGCCACCACCTTCTCAAGGATAGATTTGATCTCTCGGTTGGAGACCTCAACTTGACCACTCGTTTGAGGGTGGTAGGCTAGCCCAGTGCGGTGATAAATCCCATACTTGCGCAGAAGCGCATCCAGATGCTTCTCATGGAAGTGTGACCCTCCATCACTGATCAAAGCGCGCGGAACCCCAAATCTAGGAAAAATGATCTTCTTGAACAGGGAGATGACTGTCTTAGCATCGTTAGTAGGTGAGGCAACGGCTTCCACCCACTTTGACACATAATCTACAGCAACAAGGATATACAAGTTACCCTTGGACGATGGAAATGGTCCCATGTAATAAATTCCCCACACATCGAAAATCTCAACCTCAAGGATCCCGTTCTGTGGCATCTCATACCTCCTCGAAATAGTGCCGGCCCTCTGGCACGCATCACAAGCCATAATAAAAGCCTGTGCGTCCTTGAACATAGTAGGCTAGTAAAAACCACATTGTGACAACTTAGCGTTTGTTTTAGACGGTCCATGGTGACCACCATAAGGTGAAGAATGACACCTACTGATAACACCTTGAACTTCCCATTCTGGAATACAACGCTTGTACAACCCTTCAGCAGTCTCACGAAACAAATAAGGGTCGTCCCAAAAGTAAAACCGGACATCATGTAGGAATTTATTCTTCTGTTGATATGAAAGATCGGCCGGAAGAATTCTCCCCACAATGTAGTTAGCAAAATCTGCGAACCATGGTGACTGACTGGCAAGTGCAAGTAAATGATCATCTGGAAATGAATCATCAATCGGTGTAGATCCCTTACCATCGTCATACCTCAATCTAGACAAGTGATCTGCAACCACATTCTTAGCCCCTTTCTTGTCGCGGATCTCTAGATCGAACTCCTGTAGCAGTAGTATCTATCGAATAAGCCTAGGCTTGGCTTCCTTCTTAGAGAGCAGATACTTAAGGGCCGCATGGTCAGTATAGACTATCACCTTGGATCCAATCAGATAGGTGCGGAATTTATCCAAGGCATAGACTATAGCTAGAAGCTCCTTCTCAGTAGTAGCATAATTAACTTGAGCTTCATCTAAGGTCTTACTTGCATAATAGATGGCATGTAAAACCTTCTCCTGTCTCTGACCCAGAACTGCCCCAACTGCATAATCACTTGCATCACACATTATCTCAAACGGAAGATCCCATTCGGGAGAACGAATGATGGGAGCCGAAATCAGTGCCTGTTTAATCCTGTCAAAGGCTTCAAGACAAGCATCAGTAAACACAAACGGGGCATCCTTGAGGAGGAGCTGGGTAAGTGGTTTAACAATTTTAGAAAAATCCTTGATAAAGCGGCGATAAAACCCCGCATGACCAAGAAAACTTCTAACACCCTTCACATTAACTAGAGGGGGTAATTGTTCAATCACTTGGACCTTAGCTCGATCCACCTGAATGCCCTTATCAGATATCAAATGTCCCAAAACCACCCCTTCAGTAACCATGAAATGACACTTTTCCCAGTTTAAGACTAAATTACATTCTTCACATCTTTTCAAGACTTTAGTCAGATTTAGCAAGCAAGAATCAAAAGAAGTACCATAGACGCTAAAATAATCCATAAAAACTTCCATGATAGACTCAATAAAATCAGAAAAGATACTCATCATGCAACGTTGGAAAGTAGCAGGTGCATTACATAGACCAAAAGGCATCCTACGATATGCAAAGGTACCATAGGGACAGGTGAAGGTGGTCTTTTCCTGGTCGTCTGGATGTATGGGGATTTGAAAGAAACCAGAATAACCATCCAGATAACAGAAAAACTTGTGACAGGCTAGCCTTTCTAACATTTGTTCAATGAAGGGAAGGGGAAAATGGTCCTTTTTAGTAGCAACATTAAGACGCCTATAATCAATGCACATGCGCCAACCTGTGACTACCCTAGTTGGTATCAACTCATTTTTTTCATTTCTCACCACAGTTGTCCCCCCTTTCTTAGGCACTACCTGAACAGGACTCACCCACTTAGAATCAGACACAGCATACACAATACCCGCATCAAGCAATTTTATAACTTCAGCTTTTACGACATCTTGCATGACAGGGTTCAAACGACGCTGGGGTTGGATGCATGGTTTATGATTTTCATCTAGATGTATCCTATGCATACAAAAGTCAGGGCTAATACCCTTTAAATCATCAATACTGTACCCAATGGCCTTTTTGTGCCTTTTCAACACAATAAGAAGTTGGGATAACTGGTCTGCATCAAGTGCAGTACTGACGATCACAGGGCAAAGTTGTTCATTATCTAAAAACGCATATTTAAGGTTAGCAGGAAGAGGCTTAAGTTCGGGTTTCTTTACCTCTTTAACATAACAAACCGGCCGAACTAACCTCTTCAATTTGGTGCTCTCCGGCTCAGATTCTCCACCATTAAGAGCCAATTCCAGAGCATCCACTTCAGCACTCCAAGAACTGCTATCACCTGCAGAAGACTCACAACAAAGCACTGCCTACAAAGGGTCTCTTTCGAGAACTTGGGAGACGTTATCACGAGTAATAAAATCAACTACATCTATGCGATATCATTGTTCCTCCTCTAGCATGGGACTTTTTAAGGCACTATTCAGATTAAAAGTCACCTTATCATCCCCAACAGACAATGTCAATTTCCCACTTTTAACATCAATTACCGCCCCCGCCGTGTGAAGGAAGGGTCTACCTAAGATTATGGGAATTTGAGAATCCTCCTGCATGTCTAATACTACAAAGTCTACAGGTATATAGAATTTACCTACTCTAACAGGGACGTCCTCTAAAACACCTAAGGGGTATTTGACAGAACGGTCGGCCATTTGTAGAGTGATATTAGTAACCTTAAGCTCACCCATATTCAGTTTAGTACAGACAAACAAAGGCATGACAGACACACTAGCACCTAGATCACATAAAGCTTTATCAATAAACACGGTGCCATGTTACATGGGATGGAAAAACTCCCAGGGTCCTTAAGTTTAGGTGGAGACTTGTTTTGCAAATAAGCACTACATTCCTCAGTGAAAGCTACAGTCTCTACCTCACAAAAAGCACGTTTCCTGGTCAAAATATCTTTCATGAATTTAGCATAAGCAGGAACTTGTAAAATTAATTCAGTAAAAGGAACCGTTACCTGCAAATTTTTGACCACTTCCAAGAATCTGCCAAACTACTTGTCTAGCTTATTCTTGAGTTGTCGGTTTGGGAAGGGGAGTGCAATAGGTGGTACTTAAATATCCGCCCCCTTCTTAACCTCAGTTGTAGCCTCATTCTCATTGACTACCTTTTCAGCTTCCTTTCCATCCATAACTATCTTCGGGATTTCCTCACTGACCAGATCACTAGCAGACACCCCGGAATCAACCTCAACCGGCATAGAAGGACCATCATAATCCCTACCACTCCTCAATGTAATTGCATTAGCAGTCTCCCTATTTTCGGGCTGTGAATGAAGTTGGCCTGGTGGCCTCCCTGCAATAGTAGTAGCCATCTGTGCCAACTGTGTATCAATGATCTTGTTGTGAGCAGTAAGAGCATCGATTTTTGCATCCTTTTCACTTAGAGATTTTTGCATTTGTAGCATCATGTTTCTCATCTCTACTAGCATAGGGTCAGGCTGTGTGGTTTGAGGTGGTGGTGGTGGAGGTGATGTGTGTTGTCTAGGGAACCCAGGTGGTCCACTAGACTGTTGGTTGTAGTTGTTCCGTGGTTGGTAGGGTTGGTATGGTTGTTGTGGTGGATGTTGGACTTGGTGAGGGTTCTGGATATTGTTGCTCCTGTAGGATAGTAGAGGGTTATTTTTGTAGCCCTTAGTGTAAGAGTTGGAGAACGGGTTATTTTGTTTGTAGGATTGAAATGCATGACATTGTTCAACAGAGCTCCTACATTCTGGTGCATAATGACCAGACATTCCACAACTTTCACAAACAGTAGCAGGTTGGGCACTCATAGCAGCTACACTAGCAGGTTGGGCAGATTGAGTATTGGCTGCTTGCATATTATCAAACTTATAGTGTAAAGTAGTCAATTGGGCAGTTAATTGTTCAATAGAATTTAAATCATGCTTACCACCCCTGTTAGATAGACCTCTAGGATTTCCATACTAGGCATTGTGAATGGTTATCTCCTCAATCACCTCCATAGCTCTAGGCACCTCAAGTTGCATGAACCTCCCACTGGCAGCTGAATCCAACAAACATCTAGACTCATTGCCCAGACCATTATAAAACTGCTGAATCAAGAACCAATCTTCCAAACCATGGTGCGGGCATTCTCTTTGCAAATCCTTGAATCTCTCCCAGACCTCGGACAAACTCTCATCCGCTTGTTGTGAGATACCTAATATCTGACCCCTCAGACGAGCCGTTTTCTCAGGTGGAAAATATTTAACATAAAAAGCAAGAGCCAAGGATTCCCAATTATTGATTTTCAAAGCCGCCCGATTCAACCCATTAATCCACAGTTTAGCTTTCCCACTCAAAGAGAACGGGAAAAGTATCTCCATAGTCTGCTGCGGAGTCAATCCCTTTTGCTTGATGGTGGAACAATATTGGATAAAGGACTGAATGTGAAGATTCGGATCTTCACCTGGTTCCCCACCATAATGGCGTCTCTCGATCATGTTAATCAATGCAGGCTCAATCTTGAAGGTCTCAGCTACAATAGAAGGCATGATCACCTTTGGTAGCACGGACAGACTTGGCTTAGAATAGTCTGTAAGCCGTGGGGTAGGTGGCGGTATCAGATTTTCGTCACCCATCTCTATCTCTGAAACTGAATCTGTATCTGAAGGAAAAAGATCGCCAATATTATGATCAGAATCAGAGTAATTCCCACACTGTGCAATGAAAGTTCTTCGTCTACGAAAGGTTCTTTCGGGCTCAGGATCGAATGGAGTAAGATTACTAGTACCTACGGTCCTGGGCATAGACAAAGACTACAAAACAATGTGAGATCCGGTCTCAAGGAACGTGAGTTCCTTGAGTAGTAACAAACAATAATCTAGGCTAAGCAATCAACAATAGAAAATAAAATTGCATCCCCGGCAACGGCGCCAAATTTTGACAGGCTAAAGTCGTATCACCTAATCAAAAATAACCTAAGGTCCACTAGCTAGGTAGCAAGGGAAGTCAGGATCGAATCCACAGGGAAACATGCGTTCTTTCTACTATCAATTAATTAATCTAGACTATTGTGAACAAAAGTTGGTTGATGGTTTGTATGCTAAGACTACGAACGAATATTAAACAAGAATGAATCAATATATTAAGGAATCTAGGGTATAGGTTCGCCAACAAATAATAATCCAGGACATTGAACAATCACGATAATCAACAAAGTAATTAATTAGATTAGCATGCTCTCTCAAGTCGATACTAATCATAGACTTAGAATTAACGGGCTCTCGCTTCGTATTAAATCTAATTCTACCTATTGACACAAACCTAAACATCAAATTGCATCTCTCGAATCTTAATTTGATATTGCATAACTACCACAATTAAACCTGCGCAAATCTAATTGTATAGTGAAATAAACCAATCAATAGGAATCAATTACAATGCCAACATTCATAATCATTCAATCATCCCTTCATATTATTCATGGATCCCCAACCCTAGAAATTAAACTACTCAAGCATGTTGACAATAAACAAAGCAATAATCATAATTGAAAGCATTATTAAAGCAAGACAATGAATTGAAATAAGAATTAATACCTATTTGAAGAACAAAGGAAAGTGAAAGCTTGAATTTTTATTGAGAATTAAAGTAAGTGTTTTTGCATAAACTAGAGAGAAAATTAGGCTAAGGGAAATAATACTAAGCTTCAATACTAGAAAATAAAGTGTACAATAAAAATAATTAAAGTTTGCTTATATAGTTTACCAAAATAAAGCCTAAAAAACGGATAACAAATACGCGAAAAACTGCTGGAGGTTGGCGTCGCCCGATCGGGCGTCGCTTCGCCCGATCGAGCGATCCACTCGATAGTCGGCCCGATCGGGCCAAAATCCGCCCGATCGGGCGGTTTGTGAACTTTCCACATAGGCTCCAGAATGACCGCCCGATCCGGATCGGGCGAGCTGCGCCCGATCGGGCGCGCGTTGATTAATCCAAACTGCCAATAATTCCGCCCGATTGTTGCATTTCGCCCTCAGCTTCCAGGGTGATTTGCAATCTTCAATGTAGCTCGCCCATATCACTGAGTCTAACTCTCGGGGCTCAACCATAAGCATCCAAGGCTCCCGAAAGTCGACGATGGAGGTCCCGAACTTCCTCGGGCTCATATAGTGGCCTAGATAGACATGAAACGGGTCTAAAAAGACCAGTTTCTCATAATTAAACCTGAAACTCAAGGCACACTCAATAACACATATTAGTACTAGAAACGGCTCCTAAGAGCACGTTTGACACATAAAAGTACTAAAGAACGGGGGTAAAAATACTATATAAAACATGCATATCAGGATTTCAGTACAACGTAACTCATCGGTTCCATTTAACACTTTATTAGTTCATTTCAAAAAAAAAAACGTGGCCTTAATCATTTTCTTTTCTCTTTTAATAATACAACTAATCCTAACTCACGTATAAATTTATTCGCTGGACACTTTTTCTTAAACTAGTTGTTGGAACGTGCGCTAGCGCGCACGTTCCCCCAAGATATAAAACACTGTCTCACGGAACACTATACAAATCACAAGCCTAATTACCATAGAAATAGTTAAAAGTATGAATATAGTACTCCATACATAATAAGAAACACGACTAATTACTTGATGTGGGTTACATATATAGAATTCATGGCTAAGAAATAAAAATTTACATGGCTAAGTTCAGGAAAATTAAACACGACCGGACTAACAGCCACAAGAGAAAGATCAGTCGTGATAGTTCCTCGCCCAACTTTGTGGCAACATACGACTCTGCAAAAAAAGATCCATGTGACGAAGCAAGAAACATGTAAGGACTAATGTCGTACTCAATCACCTGGTATATAAGGCCATAATATTATAATTAATGCTGTAGTAAACCATATCCCATCCCTAACTTTCCACCTACATATAATCGACGCGAATTTTCCATTTGTCAGCAGCTCATGGAAATAAAAATGAAGTTGTATAAATACATATTACAGAGCGTCAAATTGTAGTATATAGTATATTACCTGAAAATGAAGGAGCAATTATGCTCCTTATATGCACGGACAAAAGAGACAAAGGATTTTTGTCCTTTCTACATAACATCACGGTCCTTTTTTGCGATAGATCTTATCTGAAATAAGATTTGACAACAGAGAACGGAGGAGAAATTAGTTTAGTAACAACAGTTTTCTGTTTAACAAGACCACACATACAAGTATGCAACTAACTATGTCTTCAATTCCAGAGCATTTTATGTTGAATAATCATCCCAAAAAAAATGAAAGTTCATCAAAACAATACTTCAAACTGCCGAATCACCCACCTGGGGAATAATATCAGGAGCATTATTTGAGCACTCCCGTTCCTGGAGAGGAACCCTCCTAATCTGCAGAAATTTTACATACGCTTTCTCCTGTACATTTTACAACGGTATAACAATAAGTATATCACAAGAATCAACAACATTTGAACACTAAAATTCTAACTCCAAAGTCTCAAGTCTTAATCATTATGTGAAAACTCAAGTCAAGAAACTACCTTGGATAAATGAAAGACAACTGCAGTTCCTGACTCCCCTTGCGAGCACTCGAGCAGTTCGTCCAACTCTGTGAATAAATAAATTTGGATCTTGTGGAGGATCATACTGTAATAACAGAACAAAAGAATTGGTATTTTACATGATCTAATTCTATGATACGGAGTAGAAAGTATTAGCGCCTGAAACTAATTTTAGCCTTACTTTCCCCTCACTGCTTCCAGTAGAACTGTAGCAGACATTACAAGATAAAACTTTTATCCAATGCCCAACTGGCAGTTATAGGAATTTCAGCACAAATTGTAATATCCAAACTCAAAACAGGGAAATAAAATTCAGCACAAAATCGATCTATCGAAATTTCGACGCAGTGAAAGTAAGTCCATAACATAATAGTATTATCAGAGAGTGAATACAAGATGCTTAAGTGATTATTCAAGTATATGCATCTAAATATAACCAATGGTCAATGCTGTAATGTTTTGATTGATTTCTAAACTCACTATTTTTCATAAATGTAAATCTGAACTTCTCATACCATATAAATACTTGTAGCCTCTAATTAGATCGTCTATGCACATTAGAGTTTGAGGATATCTTGATGTGACACAGGTTCTTAATTGAGTTAAAATGAATACTCTAACACAGACAAGGACAGTAATTGTTAAATTCAGGAAGGGTATCAAGTGGTAACAGGAAGCCTACCCAATCTCCAATTACAAAAGGCTAACAATGATTCAATTGTGGAGCACTCTTTTCTTCGCCAGTGCATAGGCATCCATCAAAGTGAAGTTTAAGCTCCAGACTACTTGCAAACCCATGGCAACTATTAGATAGCTGCAAAGGCAATACGTTTTTCAGTCATTCGTCTTAAATCCCTCCAAATACAAGGATGAAACTTTATTTACACTAATTTACTTCCCAAAGACACTTTCTAATATATCAATTTTTAAACAATCTTGAAGGGTTCTAAGATCATACTGTATAGTTTTTCGGTAAGTGATGATAACTGAAGTAGTATATGTTCTATCTGACGAACTCCTAGAAGGGTCCCAAACCAAACAACAAACGAAATTCATACAAGCTCTATATTAGGTGATCGGTCTAAACAAAGCTCTAACGATGGTCTGTAGAAAAACATACATGTACCAACCCGAAAAAGAGAAAATAAGAGCAGGTCCAGACAACCAATAAACGTCATCCACCTAATTGGCATCAAGGATCTAAGCCAATTTCAGGACCACCCTTCGCGAATTTATGTAAAGATTTCAACTATTTATATCATGAACGAGTTGAATGATTCTCGAAATAGCTTACACCTAAAAAGGTGGATAAAGAACCTTGAACAATTCCACAACCAGTCAACCACCATAAAATAGGTTGATTCAAGCGAGCAAATCACCACCTATGACATCAATTTACCAAAAGATAAAGCTCGTTTGCGAACCCATGACATCAACCCATAAGAGACGAAAAAACAGCAAAATTGTGTTCAATTCCGGTTAAATATATTGTGATTCCGTTTACTGAAAATATTTTCAAGGAAAGATGCAATTAAAAGTAGTTTTCATGTCTTCTTAACAGAAAATTATAGAGAAGGGTGATGGAGGTGGAAAAGGACAATGGATGAGAGGAGAGGAAAATGGACCGTCCATTCTTTATAAAAGAAAAATGTTACCATGCTTAAACAAACATAAGAAAATGATTTTCTTAGAAAATATATTCTGTCAAAAAAGCATGAAGTACTAAGATACTAAATGGATGAAAGGTTATTTGCTCAGCCTGTCTAGTCAATTAAATTTATCACGATCAATTGAAGATTAGTTAGATTTAAGGCTTCATAATTTTGCCCGAAAAATAAGATATCAAATAGGCTTTCAACCACAAGGGTCGTCATAATAGGCTTTATCTCACTAATGTATCAACTCCTCTTGCTGTTTTTCTTGTTCATTTTCGATCTTCAAATCTCACTTAACCAAGAAGCACATTAATCTAATTTCAAATTCTCCATACTGACGCACAAGATGTAACTGTGAAAGCATTTATTAGAACCCTACTATTGTCTCAGACACACACACAGTTTCAAATCTGCATTCACCCAAGAACTGGAATTAGGCTCATCTTAGGAAAATATTAGATCAAGCAAGAGGTTTTTCAAACTCATGCTTAGTCAACCGAATTTCCCAGGCAATAAGAGGACATGCAAGACTGGGGAGGTAAACTCTTCCTCCGTAACAAATGATAATCCCTTCCTCAACATTCTCTACAATCTACACAAAGTACCCCTGAATACCTGGTGACAACATTTATACTCAAAATAACACTCTTATTTAACATGTTAGGGTGCCAGACTTGGAACTTACCATACACAACCACAAGGTCATAAAACAAACTCCTTACATCTAGAAGTTTTGGATCATCTAACTATTGTGAATTAAGACCCTTTCATTCAAAACAAGTGGATTTGCACAGAGATAGATAAGAATTCATCATTATAGCAAGTGGATTTACAGTCAATATATGAATTTGTTCTCAATGTTGACATATAGTAAGGTTTAAATGTAATCAATGGACAAATATGTTAACTATTGGCCGTTGCTAGAAATGTTACAGGCATCAAGCATCAGTATCAGATTATTTTTTCTCCATATATCAATTTATCTTTTTTCCCTTTCTAAACATAAAGCAAATATGTTCAGAAATTATCTTTAGAAGGCTTGCTAAGGCAGCTTTTTGGTTCCATTTAATTAGAAAATATTGTAGTCTGAGTCTAGATATAGGCATCCAAATTACTAAACAACATCCAAATTATTAAACATAAAATATACCAGAATGGTCTGATCGGTTGACATCCCAAACTTAAAGTCATCCGGCATAGGTAAATGAGCAGGGCGCTTTCTGACATAGTTCTCTTGCAGAGGCTTTGGAATTTGAAATGAAAACATGGACATAGTCACCCCTTCCATAATGAATTATGAATGCTCCAGTAGGTATATGCACATAGACAAAACAAAGGAGTTATGGAAATTGCACCATAACAACCATATTCACTCCTCTCCAAGCTCCTTTAACGTCTAGTTTATGCACAAACCGTAAAACATCAGCATAGGAAAGCACCCTCATAACTTTTTGTTATGCAAACCTTTAATTTGAACAAGTTAAAGAAAAGGAATGTTGATCGATCATTCCACACATACAATAGTTACAAGCTATCTACAACTTACCATAGCTTTCTGCCTACTGCATAAGATGATTCTCGGTGCCTCATGCTTCTTTTACCATCCTCGTTTTGATAATTGCATCTCACAAGAGAAGCATTATTCTCACCGGTGTTCTCACTGCAAAGAACAAAGGTAGGATAGATGTGAGAACCTCTACCTCATACTCCACTTCCATAGAACCAAAATAAAGCTCAATCTACACAAAGAAATTCAGATTCTCATCATAATTAACAAATTAAATTCTAGACTATTTAAGCATTCTAATGAGCTTATCATCTTGTACAGGAGAAAACACCTACATCAAGTTTCCAAAACTATTTGAACTCAACCGTATATAACATGCAAAAATTTATCTCAGTGAATCAAATCTTAGTCTTTCGTTCATAAAGTCGAACTAATAATAGTTAGTAAGGTAATGGATCAAATTACTTAAACACTCAAAAGATATGACAACTCCTGCATACTACCAGTTCTACTAAACAATTTAACAACCGGATAATCACATAAAATTAACAAAAGTCAGAAGATAATTCAAATATCCAAAATTCAAAGATTGAAGAGGAGAAAATCTGCATGCATAGTGTATAATAAATATTCATTTACATAATTCAACTATACAAAATCCAGGTGCACATTATAGTATAAACTCCGAAGTTGTTAAAATTTGAAGCAAAATTTCAACCATAAAACTCAAAAGAAATGTAACAAAATTTAACGTGACATTGCCGATAAGATTCGTCAATACCTGCACCCCAAACAAAAATAACAAAGGAAACAAATGTTACAAGTTTAAACTCACAGAGCCATAAAATTACAGCACCATAAAAAATATTAATGAAATTGAATTAGAAAAGGTATAAAAATAATAACCCTAAATCAAAATCACTGGAATCAGCCAAATAAACAGAAAAAGATTTTATTAATTCGACATATTAGTTGTTCTTGAAGCAGCACCAAGATACAAGACCTTGGCACCATGTTGTTGTGATTAAACAGAAAATGAGATCCTCCCAATCAGGAATAACAAATAGCCACATAAAAAGATTTGTGAACATTACTCTTGCAATAAATACTTACAGTCCAAATGTTATCAACATCACCAGGAATTGCAGCTTCCAACTTTGATTGTTAATGTTGCTGTATAATGTAAAAATACAATTTAATTTAAAATCAAGATATGATAACCCATCTTTAATAGAAAGACAACGTAAAATCACAATAACTAAGAATCTCTCGGCAACTAATGATAGTAGCTTCTCCTATGAAACTTCACTTACACCAGCAATCAAATTCAGTTGATTCCTCAACAGAAAGACATTACTTGCATAAACCCCAGACACCTTATCTAAAAATTCAGAACCTCATTCATATTACAATTTACGGTACAATGCAAATTGTAGTCCTATATTTCTCTCAATAGCTTGGTGTACGACCAAATTTCACAAACATTGAAACACAAATGAATTACCCAGCTCAAATTACATTACTAAAACAGTAAATCGTCAACAACATTAAAAATGAAATGAGATTATAAACAAAAGAAGAAAACTTACAATTCTTCTAATAAGTTAGAACCTAAAAAAAAGAAAAGTGTAATCCCCCTCATCTCTCTGTCTCTCGCCTTATGCAGTACTCCGTAGAATTTTAGAGGAGCGGTTGAATGATTCGGTCATGATATTTTGAATTAACTGTGCAATAAACAAATAATAGTTAGCAAATAAATTGTATATGCTTAATTGGAAATATGCAACTAAATGTTCATACGTAGACCACAGAGTAGAGTGAGTTGGTGGGCGTAGTTCAACAGCATATCGCCACAAGAAGGTGCTGAAAGAAGATCAGCACCTGTGACCAGCGTGATAGGGACAGAAATCAAAGAATTCGAAAGAAATTAGAGGCTTGGATCAGCTCAGATATACTATGGGAGTTCATTACTCCTTAGTGACACAGATGACTCTGCCTAATTTGGCTACACGCTTAATTAAGCTTGGGTGCAAATTAAGTTCTAGCTTAAAAATAGAACTTGATACACATATAAGTCATCATCGTGTTGTATAGATCAAGTTTTCAAGTTGATGCAATTCCAGGAAAATATATAAAGCAGACAGAACAACCATTATCTATACTCTATAGCTAGCATACCTGAACTGAATCAAAAAAGTTAAACAATTGGGGGTTTACTAATTTAAGAAAACAAACATAAGGTTAAAGCATACATGAACAATATGGGATGCAACATCTATATGATAATTGAGCTTATCAAATCAACAAGTCCAGAAAACAGAAAAAAAACCACAAGGCATAAGAAAGAAAATAAATTGAGCCGAAATTAATAACTGCATCAAATCAGGTACAAAAACAATACCAAGAGCAATCAAACACTAACTTTCAAACTGCATCCAATCAGATTCGGAAACAATCCTAAGACCATGAAAATACATTACCAAAACTGGAACTGAATCATCTATATCAAACTATATCAATTGATTACATATGCTAGGCTTGTCTAAGAGAGGGAAAGGCAAGAACATTCATCCTCTTTGGCTGATTTTTGACAAATTTAAGGAAGTTTAGAAATCCCTAACTTGATTTTTGAGTAAAGATCCCTAGAAAGTATAAATATGCAATCCTCGATGAGAATAAAAACATACCTTAATGTCACCATTCATTGAATCATTACTGTCTTCAATTCGCACAAAATCTCCATAACTTGTATTCAAGAAGGAAGCTGTGATAATAAATTGAGTATTTCTGCAAATTCTCGGCATTTAATGCTACAACAGATGCCTCATTTATCTTTCTGGATATATTTTCCCCAAATCAGCAACAAAAAGCAGAATAAATCAACAAATACATCAATCTAATAAATTAATATCGAAAAAATTAACTACCATATAGAAAAGGTCGAATAAGAGAGATACCTATCTTTGATACCTTTCACGGGGGTGAAGAGCTCGCCATGGAATTACTTCTCAGGTTCCATTCCTTTCGTACTTGTATTAAATTTCAAAAAATCTACATAAATCCTAAATCCGACCATTAAACCTATTCTTTCAATAATGAAACTAAGAAAACTTGGCATAAATGGTTGATGGAGATTACAATATTTAAGAGATCTCACCATTCTTGCCGCGACGAGAGAGCGCGCATCAGAGAGGAGTAGGGCAGAGCAATGAAGGAGAGAGGAAGAAGAACGGAGAGGAGAGAGAAAACGGTGGCGGTGGAGATTGGAGTGAGAAGGTAGGGTTTGCCGAAAAATCATCCAAGAATCAGGGGTGAAAGAAAGAAGAACTAAGAAGGGAAGCAGGGAGGACTGGAGGAGGGAGCGTGGGATGATCCGTAGAGAAGGGTGTACGTGGCACAATCTAGCAAGAATGGCAAATGAGTAATAAAGAGATATAGGTGGGGGTAAATTTGGCAGCACACTATTGCTGCAATAGTAACTTGAAGTTTGTATGTTTTAAAGTGTTAGGATATGAGCCCATCTATTTCTTAAAGTCAAAGCTCCCTTTTCTAGATAGTCAATAGAAAATAAAAGTCCAACCTTATAAAAAAAAGACCTAAAATAATACGGAGTATTTTGTAAAATTTCCATATCTATTATACTTTATACTATATACTAAAAGAGACACCAGGAATGACACGTGTCAATTCATGGTGCAATTTTTTCCCGCCAAAACCATTTTCCAAAAAAAGTGTATCTGTTTTTATTTTATTTTTATTCTCTACCTTTTTTTATAAACTATTTATAAATGGAAATAAATTTTAGTTTATAAATTATGGCAATAATAGATACGACGGAATAATAATTATTCTAAATTGGTAATATTTTAGTCAAATCTCTATATTAATAATGGAAAACATATCATTTAATATTTTGGTCAAATTACCATATTAGCATTTTAAGTATGCATATTAAATGAATAAATTTAAACGAGTATGTTAAAAATGTTATAATTATGCAATAGTTTGGGAGATATTCAGTTAAATATTTTGTGAATAAAGAATGATCAAAATCCGTGCGTGCACGGGATCTAATCTAGGATATCACTATATATCAGTCGACGCCAACTATTTCGATGAAGAATATGAAATTATTCAAGTTTGAATGAGGTATTTGGCTGGAGGGCCGGATGAGACATTTTTAAAAGGTTGACATGACATGTTTAGTCTCAAAGTCTCAACTACCAATTTAGGTAGGAAAATTTGGTAATATTAATCCAACCTTTGGCCGATTTTCTTTTATTAATCCCACCTACGACATATTTTTTAATAATCCCACCTTTACTACCCGACGACTTTTATTGGGCCTAAGTGGCCGGTAATCGGTGAAAAAGTCAACGAGATGGTGATGAATTGATGATGATGACTGAATATATCGAGAGAGAGTACTGCCATGTAGAGAAATAATGCCGCTTACAACAGTTTTATGACCTGTTGGGCCCAATAAAAGTTGTTAGGTAATAAAGGTGGGATTATTAAAAAATATGTCGTAGGTGGGCTTAATAAAAGAAAATCGGTCAAAGGTTGGATTAATATTACCAAATTTTCCATTTAGGTATGGACTTTATGGCCCGATTCTTTTCTCACGAATGCCCTAATTGAGTACGATTTTGCATTTCAATCATAGAGTATGATAATAACATTGTGACACTTTTCACTTCAAATATTTCATTGGAAAATATCTTTACTTAAAAGAGACATGAACTAAAATTAATATTTTCGTGTGTCAACGAATATGGTGCATAAATGATGTTAAAGAATAGGTCCATATAACCATATTAACAAGGGTGTCTTGTTCACTTAAAAAAAAAAAAAAAAAAAAAAAAAAAAAAAAAAAAATCCAGGTCTGATAAATACAATACGTTCCGATCAAATATTATCATGATTATAAGTTTTTCATTTAGGTACTAGTTTAAATTTACTCTTTTATTTTGAAATCTTGTCTGGTTAATTTTAATGAGTTCAGATAAATTAAGATTTTATAATTAAGGTGAAAAGAACATAAACTTACTTCGTTATAAGAAAATTTACCAATGAGTGGTCTAATCATATTATTTACCAATGATATATTGGTCTATATTATTTTCTTATAACAACCCATTAATTTTCTTACAAAATTTACCAATGATATATTGGTCTAATGGTTAAGACTGGAGGCCTGTGTATAATAGATTTCATGTTCGATTCCTCCCGCCATCATTTACAATTTATATCGCCTCTCGGGGATCATTCCATAAAAAAAAAAATTATCACAAAATTTAAAGACTAAAAGTGTAAAAGAATACTCCTTGTTAATAATTAAACCCAATATGGCAATGAGTTTCCGTTATAGTATATTACTAGATATTTATTTAGGAGATATATTATGTTTATTGTATTCCTATTTTACGAGTTGCATTTTAGGGATAGATTTGTTAGTATAATGGTTTCTCCTAAATTCTAGTAATATTGTGTTTCCTAATACTAGGGCTAGAGTTAGGAAGTTGGGGTATATAAATAGGGATTTATATACCATTATGATTGATATGCTTGAGATCCTGAGCTTGAGCATAGTTTGAGAGAAACACCTGTGAGGTTGATTGATTGTATTGTTAATAACGGTTTTGATTAATAATACAAGTTGGGACGTGGGTATACCACGTTATTTATATTATGTGTGTTTTGTCTAGATTGTTATCTCGTACTATTCCTAACACTCATTCTGTCCTTTTTTATTTGTCCCGTACACCAATAGCATTATAGAATCATTGTTGAAGAAGAATTTTAAAATATTCGATTTTGTTGTCAAATAGATTGACATCACATTCAATGCTATCCTGGGCCACGCCCGTCACCAAGAGAGAGAGTCCACTTAACAAGACCGTAGGAGGTTCCACCTTAAAACCATATGGCAATAAGGGGAGTAACCCCTTGGTCATATTAGGTGGTTAGCTCTCTTCGAATATGGGACTCTCACACGTGATGTTTCATGGGTCAGATCTTAACACTAATGATCACCAGGCGTGTGGCATAGGTGTGAGTGCAAGAGTAGTGGTCCTATTATCCTATATATGAACCCAGGATGTATGGTGTAATTCAAAACAAAAGGGAACGGAGACCGTACAGAATATTTGTTCAACCAATTTAGCTTCATTCTTACTTTTCAAATGACAATTGACAAAAAAAAAAACTTATCAACTTTTATTTATACGAATAACTTTAGTTGCCTTGCTTGCATTAAAAATAAATAACTTAACAGATTAGTTAAGGGATGGACGTACGATTGTGTATTAATGTATAGGTTTTTAATTTCACCATCTAGTTCCATGAACCAAAAAAAATCATTTTAGAATCAAACCAAACACATAATACTAAATTTCATGTTCAAAGCTTATACCATCCTGATTTCATTCACAATTCCAATGCTATACCAATTCACAAACCAAACGGTAATAAGTTAAAAACACTAACTTTTACGATTTAATATTCTGCCAAAATAATTTGATTTAATAAGTGTTAATCAGCTAAAACCATTTTAATCAGTAAAATTCCGTAAGTTTTGAACATCAAATTGTTACCACCGGTATAAATTGTAATTTGAAAGAAAAAAAAGAGAAATGAGCATTATGGGGCAAGTCAGGCAACCCAATAAAAAGGAGAGAATTCATTCCGCTTATGAGGTTTTGTTCTATTAGACTTATTTTGTCTACACTTATATTATCTAAATTTATCTTGTGATATATAAACTAATCTTATTTTATATTAATCAAACTTATTTGTGTGGAAAATGTATAAAAAAACTTAGTTTTTCTCGGACTATCTTATCTTATCTTAACTTTTATATTAAGATATTTGAATTTATTTTGTTTGAAATAAGTCAAAATAAATCGAATAAAACCTAAATCCAATGGAGTTTCCAACCACCAAGATAAAATCAATTAGTGTTAGTTGAAATAACTTCTCTCGTATGTAGGTATTTTCTCTCTTACTTCTTAATATGGGATAACTCACTTATGTCCTTGTAGATACTCCTTCCGTATTTATTTAAGAGATACACTTGGTCGGACACGGGTATTAAGAAAAAGAATTGAAGGAAATAAAGTAATAAAACTATAAACCAAAATATTATGAACTCAAATTAATAACAAGAATACCTCTCTTATTATTAAAGGGAAAATCTCTCAAAACCCTTTGAATCACAATCTCATAAGTTGAACCACAAATTTGGTTCCTCCTTATATAAAACGCAAAAACTCAAATCCTAACACAAATAGGAAACCTTCTTAATCTAGATATCTCCTAGATTCTCTCTTAACATATTATTAGATTACTCCTAATAATATTCCAAGTCTTTATCTTTAAGATGACTTGATATTCAAGCTTAACTCAACATTCTCCCCCTTAAGCTTGAAGTCTTCTTTTCCCACAACTTTAACTCCAATGAGATCTCTCATTTCTTTAAACTTGATCCTCCCAAGAGCCTTAGTCAGAATATCAGCTCTTTGTTCATTACCCGGAACATGCTCCACTTCTATCACCTCTTTTTCAACGCAGTCACGAATGAAATGGTATCTCGTATGAATATGCTTACTTCGTCCATGAAAAACAGGGTTTTTCGTGAGTGCAATTGCAGACTTGTTATCGATCCTCATGGTTACTTTTTCACATTCTTTTCCTGTTACTTCAGCGAATAGCTCTTGGAGCCAAATGGCTTGTTTTGCTGCTTCTGTGGCTGCCATGAATTCAGCTTCGCAAGAAGATAAAGCCACTGTTTCCTGCTTTTGTGAGCACCATGTGATAGGACAGTCATTGAAGTAAAATACATGTCCAGTAGTGCTTTTCCCATCATCCACATCTACATTGTGGCTGCTGTCGCTGTAACCTATTAGACCGGAGTTGCTCTTTCCTCTAAACACAAGTCCATAATCCAAAGTACCGCGCAAATATCTCAGCACTTCCTTCAAAGCATTTCCATGTGATTCCTTCGGTTTATGCATGTAACGACTAAGGACTCCAACAGCAAACGAAAGATCAGGTCTCGTATGTAAGAGGTAACGTAGACAGCCAATTCGTCGCCTATACTCTGTCTCATCGATGCCTGGTTCAGTCGTGTCTCTTGACAAACGTACATTCGAATCCATTGGCGTTTGTGTTGCGTTACAGCTACTCATTCCTGCTTCCTCTAGTATCTTGAGTGCATATCGACTCTGATTCAGACTTATACATCCCTTGTGCTGCATTACTTCGATGCCTAGATAATAAGTAAGCTTTCCCAAGTCACTCATCTCAAATTTTAAGCTCATCTCCTTCTTGAAATCAATGATCATCTCCATGTTAGAACCAGTCACCAAAAAGTCATCAACGTATACAACCACAATCAGAAGATGTCCTTTTATTTCCTTTCGATATAACGACGGTTCCTTAGAGCACTTAACAAAACTTAGTCCCTTTAAAGTCTGATTGAGCTTTTCATTCCATGCTCTAGGTGCTTGTTTAAGCCCATAGAGTGCCTTGTGTAGCTTGTAGACCTTATTCTCACTTCCTTTCACTTCAAAACCTTCCGGTTGAGTTACATAAACCACTTCTTTCAACTCTCCATTGAGGAATGTTGTTTTAACGTCAAGATGATGAACCTCCCAATTATTCGAAGCTGCGATGCCAATGATGAATCTGATGGTTTCGATTCGTGCAACAGGAGCGAAAACTTCTTCAAAATCGATGCCATGTCTCTGTACATATCCTTTCGCAACTAGCCTTGCCTTGTATTTGTTTATGCTTCTATCCGGGTTTCTCTTAATTTTGAACACCCATTTCAGACCTATGGCTTTAGCTCCCATTGGTAAATCAACTAAATCCCATGTTCGATTCTTTTCTATGGAGCAGAGTTCATCTTCACATGCCAACATCCAGTATTTTGACTCTTTTGCTTCGTTAAAACTCCATGGTTCATCGTTAATCATCATTAGTAGACGTTCTCCTTCGTTTTCGACAAGACACACATAATCCTTTAGATAATCAGGTTGTTTACGAGGTCTTGTCGAAAATCTGAGAGTTGGTTGAGCTTGGTCTTCTTCCTCATCATTATCATCTTCATCTACTGATGATAAATCCTCATCGTCATGATTTTGATTTTCACTCTCCTCTTGATTTTCTATTGTCTCCAGATTCTCGTTTCCTCGCAATCCATTGTTTCCAAATTGATCCAAGAACGTAATAGTCATCTTTTGTGGTTTCGTGTTTTTCTCGATTTCAGAACAGTTCCACCTCCAGCTCTTGTTTTCGTCAAAGATGACATCTCTACTAACAATGATTCTTCGATTCTTTGGATCTAATAGGCGATAAGCCTTTGATCCTGGTTCTGTTCCTAGATGGACCAGCATTCGAGATCGATCGTCAAGCTTTCTTCTTCCCACACTCTCTGTTTTAGCGTAACAAATACACCCAAATATCCTGAGATGTTCAATGTTGGGCTTAGTTCCTTTAAGAGCTTCGTATGGCGTTTGTCTCTTTTCCAAGGATCGTGTGGCTACTCTGTTGATCAGGTAAGTGGCATGTCTCACTGCTTCTCCCCACAAATAGTGTGGTATATTCATGTGTTTCAAGATGCTCCTGGTCATCTCCATTAACGTTCTGTTCCTTCTTTCTACTACACCGTTCTGTTGAGGTGAGTAGGGAGCTGTCAAGTGCCTTTTGATCCCGTGTTTCTCGCAGAAATCCTGAAATTCAGAAGAAGTGAACTCTCCGCCTCTGTCCGTACGGAACGTTTGAATCATATTATTCGATTCTTTTTCAACTAGAATCTTGAATCTCTTAAATTTTTCGAGCGCTTCACTCTTTTCTTTGAGCAGTATGGTCCACATGTATCGAGAATGGTCATCAATCAACACAAAAATATACCTTTTATGTGATGGTGTGCATGGTGTAATTGGACCACAGAGATCTCCATGAATGAGCTCTAGAGGTCTACTTGCACGATATGAGGTTGTAGAAGGGAATGGCTGTCTTGTTTGTTTCCCGAGGAGACACGCCTTGCAGGTTTCTTTCTCACAAGTTATCTTTGGTATTCCTCTGACTAGATCCTTACTAATCATTGTCTTCATTGTATCGACTCCTATGTGACCCAATCTTGCATGCCACTTAGTTGATTCACTCAAGGATACAGCCTGAAGTAGCTTGATCTCTTCAACCTCAAGAACCACTTTGTATAGTCGATTTCTGGACCTTGTTGTTCTCACCAACATCTGCTCATTCTTATCATACAAAGTCAGAATGTCCTCCTTCATACGTACCTCACAGCCAGCTTCAGTTGCTTGTCCAAGACTGATAATATTGCTTTTTAATTTTGGTATGTAGTAGACATTATGAAGGATTTTCTTTTCTCCATTGTTGAAAAGAAATTTGATTGATCCTTTTCCTTTAATATCTATGCGAGAATCATCACCAAACCTTACTTTCCCATAGATTGTTTCATCAATTGACAAGAAAAACGATCTATTTCCCGTCATGTGGTTGCTTGCTCCATTATCAAGGTACCATACGTTCTTAGTGTCCAGGCTGCTCTCAAAATTGCTTGGTTTCACTTTCTTCTCGTTTAGATATACTATCTCATGCATCATTAAGTCATCAGCTTCTTGTGTTTCATCAACTTCGCTCTTCTTCTCCATAGCTTCTTGCAATTTCAAGAGTCTATCCGGGCAATGCGAAGCAAAGTGTCCCTTTTTGTCACATCTATAACATGTTACGCTTGCTTCGTATTCTTTATCCCGTTCTTGCCTATAGCCTTGAAAACTCCCAAATCTTCCTCGGCCTCTTCCTCTCCAGTTTGAACGACCCCATCGTCCTCTTCCTCCGTTACCATAATTTGGACGAAATCCTTGTTCTTGTCGTGATTCAGAATTAGCAAACATAAGTTTGCTTTGATCGTCATTGTCGATTTCATCTTCTACGATTTGGATTCGTTCCTCATAGGCTTTGATTCTCCCAATTATATCTTCAAAACTTGTTTTCTTTAGGTCAAGTACCTGTTCCAGCGAAGCCACGATCTGAATATACTTTCTTGGAGGAAGGCTGGATAGGAACTTCTTTACGACCTTAGGTTCTTCGATCTCTGCCCCAAGAGCCAATGATTTTGAAGTTATTTCAGACAATTTTCCCACAAAATCATCAATTCTGTCTGTTTCCTTCATCTTCAATCTATCAAATTCAGCCATTAATGTTTGCAAACGTGCTTCCTTTACTCTGTCAGCTCCAAGGTGTCGAGCTTTAATGGCTTCCCAGATTGCTTTTGCTTTTTCTGCTTCACCAACTTGGAGAATTAAAGCTTCGGGTATTGATTGTGCGATCAAGGCAATAGCGATGTCGTTTTTGTCGTTTTCATCAATCCCTGTTTCAACAACCTTCCAAGCTTTATGAACCTTCAACAGAATTTTCATCCGCATAGCCCACACCGTATAATTGGTTGAGTTTAACATTGGACATTTGATTGAGGAAGATCCAATCCCATCTACCGTTTTTTTGTCAGTATCTTCACCACCAGCCATCTCGTTCTGTTAACGACGAAAACAGAGTTTTTTTTTTGCTTTCTCTGTGTTTGATCGTTTGCTTGCTCTGATACCAAATATAAACCAGAATATTATGAACTCAAATTAAGAACAAGAATACCTCTCTTGTTATTAAAGGGAAAATCTCTCAAAACCCTTTGAATCACAATCTCATAAGTTGAACCACAAATTTGGTTCCTCCTTATAGAAAACGCAAAAACTCAAATCCTAACACAAATAGGAAACCTTCTTAATCTAGATATCTCCTAGATTCTCTCTTAACATATTATTAGATTACTCCTAATAATATTCCAAGTCTTTATCTTTAAGATGACTTGATATTCAAGCTTAACTCAACAAAAACAAGTAGGGTTGAGTAGATATTTTAATAAGAAAAACAAGTGGGGATCATGTAAGGGAGTGGGGGTGGGGTGTAGATATATTACTCCATTTAATTAGATGAAGGGGTTGATAAGTTACTAAAAATAGCAAGTGTATCTCTTAAATAAATACGTCCGGAAAAAGCAAGTGTATCCCTTAACTAAATACAGAGGGAGTAGTGGATTACAATTTCAAAAGCAATGTCGTGTTCCAAATACTCCAGTACGTACATGTTTGATCATCTCGTGACTTGTCCATTTCTACTGTTCTACGAAAGTTCGTGTTGACACTTTTTCAACCAAGAATTCTTGTGCAATTAATATTGACGGGAACATTTCACATTTTGTACGTGTTGTCACTCGTGTATATATATAGATGCCCCCCATCACCATTAAAAAAATAAATTCAACCACATATTTTAAATTAATTAGCATTAATGGCTTCCTTCTTATCATCTTCAAGATCAAAATTCTCGAGTTTTATGCTTGAATTTAGCCTGTTTTTGGTGCTGATTGGAGCAGCTTCAGGTCAACTAACACCAAATTTCTATTCAAGCTCGTGCCCGAATGTACTCTCTACAATCCAATCTGTTGTTCAATCTGCAGTTAACAACGAGTCTCGCATGGGAGCATCCTTGCTCCGACTTCATTTCCATGATTGCTTTGTCAACGTAAGTCTACGAACACCATTACAAATTGAACATGACTAAATCAATTTTGATACAAGTATTGTACTAGCTCGATCTTGACTGTATGTGTATGTGGATGCATGAACAGGGCTGTGATGGTTCGATATTACTTAACGACACTGCAAACTTCACTGGAGAACAAACGGCGTTACCAAATGTAAATTCAGTGAGGGGTTTTGATATAATCGACGCCATAAAATCACAAGTTGAGAGTTCTTGCGCCGGAGTTGTATCTTGTGCTGATATTTTAGCCGTTGCTGCTAGAGATTCCGTGGTTGCGGTAAGACTACGTCCAACGTCCATGTATATTTCAATGTCTCTCTATTTTGTTGGTGTGTTTTTGGGTTGGCGGAGGAGCGGGGGTAATTAGTCAACATTCAAGACTTTTCAAATGGTAACTTTAAACAACGTAAGAAATGGACGAAAAGATATGGAGATTAAAGGTCCTCATAGTACTCCAACCTATTTTAGAATAACAGATTCATTTAAATTATAACTCAATGGCCGGAAAATTGTTATTTTGGTCGGAATATTGTAACAAGGTAATATTTTTAAAACAAGTTTTTAATTCAAAGTACTATTTGACAAAACTGAAAACATAAGGTACTAGTTCACAAAATCATTTTAAAAGAAGGTATTTTTTTGACAATTCTGCCTATTGATAATTAAAAAAAAATAATTGTTATTCAGCTTGGCGGACCAAGTTGGACAGTGTTATTAGGAAGAAGAGATTCAACAACAGCAAATAGAAGTGCAGCAAATACCAATCTTCCTGCTCCGTCTATGAATCTAAGCAACCTTACTCAATTGTTCTTAGACCATGGCTTTAATGCTCAAGAATTGGTTGTTTTATCAGGTTTGCATTCACTTTATTTACTTTATAAGCCTCTTCCTTTACGTAATGTTTTTCACGTTTACTATATGATACTAATTAATTACGTACCAGATATTTGGTCAAAGCTTTTTTCTTATGGACTCTTGTTGGATTCATATCAACGTAAAAATTCTACATACTTCCTCTGTTCCAGAAATATTGCACCATTTGTTTTTTACACTATCCACACTACGACTTTAACCATTTTTTGTGATTCGTACGTAATGAAATTTTAGTCATGTGAGGTCATATTAGATTAGTACCGGTATATATTTTCTAAATATTAATTTTTATAATTTTTACTTGCACACGATTTGAGATATTAAGAGTCAAAGTAATGGTTAAATTAGTAAAAGTCAACTATAGTGCGATATTTCTGGAACAGATGAAGTATTAAAATTTACTCCGTACAATTTTAACTAATTCACAATCAATAGAGTAATACGATATTAGGGATATTAATGGTCAAACAGTATATTGAAGAAACCACAACTTTCAAATGTGAATAACATTGTTGACTGAGGAAAGCTAGGACGAGACTTGGTCCAAAGGAATTGAGGTTGAGACCAACAAAAGATGACTAGTAAAAGGAGGGAGAAAGAACCATGAAATTTCTTTCGTGGATGGTGGTTTCTGGCCAGAATTTATTGGCTCATTTAGTAATTTGATTTTTGGTCAATTTTTAGACAATTTAATTGAAATTTTAGTTATAAATTTGGCTAGAAAAGCCGCAAATTTTGGCCAAAAGAGCATTGGGCAAAAAAATGCGGGAGCTTGGTCCAACTCGATATGATGGGCTGATTTTTTGGTCGTCGCCTGGCCTGAATCTGGCACGAATCGCATCTTGATCAGGTCTATTTTCAATTTAGGCTCTGTTTGGTTTGGTGTAAGACGCTTTCAGTGTAAAATGATTTTACATGAAAAAAAATTTCCAAGGGAAAATCCAATTCCAAACTAATTTTCCTTTGTTTGGTTCTTTAAAAGAAAATGGGAGTAGATGATGAAGGTTGAGGGGGAGAAGGGAGAGGGAGGTAAGGAGGAAAGGTGAAAAAGTGGTTTCACTCCCTTTCAAATGGAAAAAGCTTTTCCACCTTTGGAGGAGTTATGAAAAATGGTTTTACATCTTTTAACAAACCAAATAACGTAAAATGATTGAAAAGAGGAAACTCGTTTTCCATGAAAACGTGTTACACGTACCCTATCAAATGGAGCCTTAGTGCATGTTCAAAACTTATGATTTAATACAATATAATGTCTATCTATGTCTGTTATATAATCACTTAATATTTTAAAAAGAGATACACTTTGACCGGCACGTAGTTTTAAGAGAATGAATTGAATTTATGAAAATAAGATAAAAGTGGGGTAGTGATTGAATTATTTATTATAGTAAAAAATGATGTATGTGAGGGGACCAAAAGAAAGAGAAAAATATTAATATAATTGCAAGTGAAGACCAAAACATGTCAATAAAAAAAAGTGTATCTCTTTTTAAAATACGACCGTTTAAGAAAAATGTATCTTTTTTAAAAATACGGATCAAGGCTTTGAACAAGTGATGAATGCATTTCCTTGATTCATTGCAGGAGCACACACTATCGGGGTTGCAAAATGCTCAACTTTCCAAACACGGCTTGCACAAGACACCAACATAAACTCAACATTTGCTGCATCTTTGAGAGCAACTTGTCCAAGTGATGGATCAGGTGCAAACAACACCGTACCACTTGACAAAACTTCCACGACGTTCGACAATGTATACTTCAATGACTTGTTAACCCAACAAGGTGTTCTGCACTCCGATCAAGAACTGTTCAGTGGGAATGCTACTGGAATCACGGACACTCAAGTCTCGTCGTATAATTCGAATTCTTCAACATTCTTCACGGATTTCGCCAACGCAATGCAAAAGATGGGTAACATGAGTGTTCTTACTGGTACCAGTGGAGAAATCAGAACTAGTTGTTCGCGGATCAATGGTGCTAGCTTCAATTCTATTGAGAGTAAAATTATCGATTTCATCACTACTGTCTTTGATATGTAAGGAATACGGCATACTTTGTGATTGATTATATTCTAGTGAAATAAGGGGGAAATAACAAGTGTTTAAACTTGTAATCTTGTATCATGAGCTTTCATATGTCGTTAACGATTATATTTACTTCAAAACTTTGATTTGATATTCTTAATTGCTCAAGTTTTGACGTTTTGTTGATAATGCCTGTGTCAGTTTTCACCTCTTTAGGATGAAAACTTCTTGAGAGAATTAGAGAGAAAATGCTTAAGAAGAATGAAGATATTATTTCATTGAATGAATTCGAATAATTACAGCAAGAACTACATTTATACAATCTGTATGCTAACTTCTATGAGGTGTTTCCACCAATCAAAACACTCTAAATGTACAGCTCATCATTCTCAGTTTATTGCATAAATAGATCATCAACTAACAGCTCTAACAACTCTAACAACCTTCCTTAAATCTAGGGAATCAGTTAGCCACTGCTTCTAGAAGTTGTTGAGTTGATCATTGTGTGCACAAGGTTGTTGCTGCTTGTTTTGCTTTGCTGTGATATGTTGTTTGCTCGTGTGGTGCAAGGCTGAATACCATGCTGAATACCAACACCCCCCCTCAAACTAGGCATGGGAGAGACATTGATCATGCCAAGTTTGGTAGACAATTGCCTGTGTTGAGCACTTGGTAAGATCTTTGTGAATATATCAGCCAGTTGATTCTTAGTAGGCAAATAACTTAACTGAAGAAGACCTTCTAGGATCTTGTCCCTGGTGAAATGGCAATCCACCTCAATATGTTTAGTTCGTTCATGAAAGATTGGGTTGCTTGCAATATGAATTGCTGATTGGTTGTCACAGTGAAGCTCAATTGGTTTGAGATTGTGAACACCAAGCTCCTCTAGTAATCTGACAACCCATGTAACTTCTCCTGCAGCCTGTGACATGGCTCTATATTCTGCTTCAGAAGAGCTCTTGGAGATAGTAGATTGCTTTTTAGACTTCCAACTTATAGGTGAATTGCCCAACAGAAGAATGTAACCAGTTACAGATCTTCTTGTAGTTGGACAAGAAGCCCAATCAGAGTCAGAATATGCCTGAAGAGTGAGCTGATCTGTAGCTCTCAACAAAATACCTTGGCCAGCAGTCCCTTTGATATATTTTAGAGTATGAATGAGTGCATCAACATGCTGCAAAGTGGGAGAATGCATGAACTGGCTTAGGGATTGAACAGCAAAAGATATGTCAGGTCTAGTGTGAGTAAGAAAGTTCAACTTTCCCACATAGCATCTATACAATTCTGCATTGAAATATTGTTCACCATCTGTTGTCAGCTTCATGTTAAGAGGAAAAGGAGTGACAGTAGGTTTAGATAAATCCCATTCACAATCATGGAGAAGCTCTTTTGTATACTTCTTCTGTGTTAAAATGTATCCATCAGATGTCTGACTAACTTCAATTCCAAGGAAGAAATTTAGGATCCCTAGATCTTTAATACTAAAAGTATTATGTAGATGTTGTTTAAGAGCCTTTATTGTAGCTTCATTAGAGCCTGTGATGATAATATCATCAACATAGACAGCCACCACTGTAATGTCTGCAGAATCATGTTTGATGAAAAGAGAATAATCATTCTTTGATTGTATGTACCCTTGGGACTTGAGCTCACAGTGAAGCCTAGCAAACCATTGCCTTGAAGCTTGCTTAAGACCATAAAGAGATTTATTGAGCTTACAGACATAACCATTAGGAGCTGAAACACCTTCAGGAACCTTCATGTATACTTCTTCCTCAAGAGTGCCATGAAGAAAGGCATTGTTAATGTCTAACTGGAAAAGTTTCCAATGTTTGCTGGCAGCTAAGCTAATTAGACACCTCACAGTGGCCATTTTGACAACAGGAGAGAATGTTTCATGGTAGTCAATACCATATTTTTGTGTGAACCCCTTTGCAACCAATCTGGCTTTGTATCTTTCAACTGAGCCATCTGCATTCTTTTTGATCCTGTAGACCCATTTACATCCAATGGCCTTCTTTCCTTTAGGCAATAGGACATAATCCCAGGTTTTGTTATGTTGCAATGCACTGATTTCTTTATCCATTGCATCTAACCACTTTGAATCTGTAGCAGCTTCAGAATATGTAGTAGGTTCAACCAGTTCCATATGTGCAGCAATGAGAAGCTTATGGTGATCTGGCAACTTGTCATAAGCCACAAGATTGCACCAGTGCTTTGGAGGTTTGTGACAAACATAATCATTGAGATGAGAGGGTGGTTTGATAGTTCTGGTAGATTTTCTAGGTGCTGGGGGAGAAGGTGGAGAAGGTGGAGAAGGAGAAGATGAAGAGGATGGTGGAGTGAAAGAGATGTCAGATGTGGGGGAATTAACAACAGAAATAGACAAGGGAGTTGTGTTTGTAGAATTAGAAGAATCAAGATCTTGTGATGAAATATCAGGTAAGTCTGAAGAGTAAGGAGTAATATTTGGTAAGGAGAATTGAGTGGAATAAGCAACTGATGGATCAGGTGAGAAATGGAAAGGAAAATGGTGTTCATGGAACACAACATCCCTGGAAATCACTGATTTCTTTGTGTTGAGATTGAGAACTTTGTAAGCTTTCTGATTTGGAGGGTATCCAAGTAGAACACATGGATCTGCTCTTGGGTCAAACTTGGATCTGTTGACCTTAGAGGTAGTAATGTAGCATAGACATCCAAAGACTTTCAAGTGAGATAAATCAGGTGCTTGTTTGAATAGCTTCTCATATGGTGTACTAAACTGGATACTTTTTAAAGGCATTCTGTTGATCAGAAAGGTAGCAGTTAATATGCAATCACTCCAATACTTATCAGGTAGTTTGGACTGAAAAAACAAAGCTCTTGCAGTTTCAAGAAGATGTTTATGCTTTCTTTCAACCACACCATTTTGCTGGGGTGTGTGACTACAGCTTTTCTGTTGAAGAATTCCCTTGCTAAGAAACAATTCCTTCATTGCACCTTCTGTCAAATCAGGTGCATTATCTGATCTAACTGATTTAACTGTAAAACCAAAATGATTCTCAACATACAGTAAGAAATCAGTCATAATTTTGACAGAATCTGTTTTATTTCTCATTAAATGAGTCCAAGTCATCCTAGTGTAATCATCCACAATTGTTAAGAACTGATTACATCTAGAAGAATCAAGTACAGAGTAGGGCCCCCATACATCTACATGTAACAAATCAAAGGGTTGTACTGACTTAATAGTGCTAGTGGGAAAAGGGAATCTTGTTTGCTTAGCTAATGGACAAATCTGACAAAAACATTCAGCTAGGCAACCTTTGACATTAATATTCTTGATATTCTTTATTTTGCCAAAAGAAATATGTCCTAGTCTAAGATGCCAAAGTTTAGCTTCTTCAACTTCAGATGCCATGCTGGAAAAGGCATAATTGTGTGACATTGCACTGCTATCAGATGCCAACAACTCTTCATTCAAACAATACAGGCCTTTGTCCAATCTACCAAGCAGAGTATGCTTGTTCTTGGAAAGGTCCTGTGCAAAACATTCATTATGTGTGAATAAAACTGAACACTGGATATCATTGCAGAGTTGAGAAATACTAATTAGATTGAACTGGAAACCTGGTACATACAACACATTCCTAAGTGTTATATTATTTCCTAGGTCAATTATACCTTTGTGTGTTACCTGTAATTCTGTTCCATCAGGAATTGTGATGGTGTGTTGTTTATCATCAACAGATTCTAATTTACTGAACATGTTTTTCTCTGAACACATGTGATCACTTGCACCACTATCTAGAATCCACTTAGCTTTAAATTTAGAAAGGAGACAGAATGTACCTCTCAATTGAGTAGTAGTTGCTAAACCAAGAGAACCAGAACCAGAACATTCAGCTTGATTAGCAACTTTCTGAGTGTTAAGCAGGCTCAAAATCTTGTTGTATTGTTCTTCTGAAAATGTGGCATGAACCATTCCTGTATCTCCTTCAGTTGGACTTTCCTTTTCAGTGAACTCTTCTAACTGAGCAGCTGCTGCTACTCTTTTGCCTCTGCCTTTGAAATCCTTAGGATAGCCATGTAGCTTCCAACATTTATCAACAGTGTGATTCTTCATTTTGCAATGTTCACAGTATAAATTGTTTCTACTGTAAGTAAAGTTTCTTGGTTGATTTCCACCTGTGTTTTGCATGCCAGAACTAGAACCATAGTTAGACTTATATGGCCTATTATCAGTGAACTTTCTTGCAGTGAACACAGTAGATTCCAAGTTGTGATTTCTGTTGCTATTAACTTCTTTCTGCTGTTCTTCTTGAAGCAATAATCCATATGCTTTAGAGATTGTTGGAAGTGGACTCATCATGAGAATAGTGCTTTTAGAGTGATCATACTCCTCATTCAATTTCATCAAAAACTGAATCAACCTTTGATTCTGTTGAGACTTCAGAAGTTTCTGTGTGAGAGTGCAATTACAGCCAGTGCATGTACAAGATGGTAAAGGATCCAAGCCATCTAGTTGATCCCAAAGAAGTTTGATCTTAGTGAAAAATCCTGATATTTGTTCATCTTCATCTTGATTCAAATCACATAGTTTCTGTTGAACTGAGAATAATTGTGGACCAGATGACTGACAAAATCTCTCTTCAAGATCTAACCAGATATCTCTTGCTGTTTTGAGATATTAAACACTTCTTGCAATTGAAACTTCAAGAGATCCTAACATCCAAGAGATTACCAAATCGTTGCACCTATTCCAGATTCTAAAATTTTCTGAGTTTGCTGTTGGTTGATCCAAAGTTCCATCAACAAAACACAATTTTTTTCTAGCAGACAAAGCTATCATCATAGATCTTTTCCAGTCATTAAAGCACTTGCCATCAAAGACTATATTGACCAATTTTGAAGTATTAAGATCATTATTGCTGAGATAGTAAGCTGAATTTGGATTGAGTGAAGAATCAATATCAGTAGACATTCTGAAGAGAACAAAGATGAAATTCTACAGAATTTCAGCTGCTGAAAATCAAAATCAAAGATTCTAAAATTGAGAACAACTTGATCAATTGATCAAGCAATGTAGAAGAAGTAGAAATTTGCGGAAACAATTCAGGCAGAATCTAATGATCTTGCTCTGATACCATGTCAGTTTTCACCTCTTTAGGATGAAAACTTCTTGAGAGAATTAGAGAGAAAATGCTTAAGAAGAATGAAGATATTATTTCATTGAATGAATTCGAATAATTACAGCAAGAACTACATTTATACAATCTGTATGCTAACTTCTATGAGGTGTTTCCACCAATCAAAACACTCTAAATGTACAGCTCATCATTCTCAGTTTATTGCATAAATAGATCATCAACTAACAGCTCTAACAACTCTAACAACCTTCCTTAAATCTAGGGAATCAGTTAGCCACTGCTTCTAGAAGTTGTTGAGTTGATCATTGTGTGCACAAGGTTGTTGCTGCTTGTTTTGCTTTGCTGTGATATGTTGTTTGCTCGTGTGGTGCAAGGCTGAATACCATGCTGAATACCAACACACCCCCTCAAACTAGGCATGGGAGAGACATTGATCATGCCAAGTTTGGTAGACAATTGCCTGTGTTGAGCACTTGGTAAGATCTTTGTGAATATATCAGCCAGTTGATTCTTAGTAGGCAAATAACTTAACTGAAGAAGACCTTCTAGGATCTTGTCCCTGGTGAAATGCCAATCCACCTCAATATGTTTAGTTCGTTCATGAAAGATTGGGTTGCTTGCAATATGAATTGCTGATTGGTTGTCACAGTGAAGCTCAATTGGTTTGAGATTGTGAACACCAAGCTCCTCTAGTAATCTGACAACCCATGTAACTTCTCCTGCAGCCTGTGACATGGCTCTATATTCTGCTTCAGAAGAGCTCTTGGAGATAGTAGATTGCTTTTTAGACTTCCAACTTATAGGTGAATTGCCCAACAGAAGAATGTAACCAGTTACAGATCTTCTTGTAGTTGGACAAGAAGCCCAATCAGAGTCAGAATATGCCTGAAGAGTGAGCTGATCTGTAGCTCTCAACAAAATACCTTGGCCAGCAGTCCCTTTGATATATTTTAGAGTATGAATGAGTGCATCAACATGCTGCAAAGTGGGAGAACCGACACAGAGGAGTGTTGACGCGGAAAACCCAGGAATAAGGTAAAAAACCGCGGATAGCTATGAGGCTATCAATCCAGTAAGTGTTCTATATGATTGTTTATGCTCTTCTTTCTGAGAATTGATATTAAAAATCTAAAGTACAATAATGAATGCTGAAACAGTTGATAGCTTAAGAGTTTGAGTGCTTGAATGAACGTCCTTTGCTTGTCATCATCTTCGTCCTTTTATAGGATATTCTCAACGGTCTAATCGGTTGAGAGAATCCCACAAAGATAGGAGTCTCTTTGTCACACGTCTCTTCAGTCTTCAACCGCTTCCGCGCTTCTCGCGCATGTCTTGGACTCGTTCTTGCTAGCGTGACGGCGCCGCCTATCATAGGCTTTAGGTTAACTTATCTTTATCAACCCGTTTCTTGAGGACGCGTCTCAGTTGCCTGTGCGTTGTCGCCTGTCCTTCGTCGTTTATGCCTCGTCGTACGATGCTACGTCGGACGTATCTCCCTGGAGCTGTGTTTACCTGCGACACGACAGGACCTGGCTGACATGACATGATCAAACGTTAGAACGGTTATGTCGTTAGTCCAAAAAGTGGGATAACAGTTTGCCCCCAATTGTGAATTTGCGGAGTCACACAGAGCAAAAGAAACAATTCAAATTTAAAAAACCGTCTCCAACTGCCTAATTCGTGGGATAAAACCGTTCAGAATTCCAGAGTAATAAATACCAATTCACGACATGCAATAAAGTTCTTCACACCAAGTTTTTTCAAAAAATTTCTAGATCCGAAAGCAGGAGAGAGAAGAGGGAGAAAGCGAAGTCGATTTTCGCACTGAGTTTGTTCGATTTCAGGTAAAATTTGCTTTCTTTTTCGATTTTCTTGTAGATTTTTGTAAGTGAGATGGGTAGATCTAAGTCGGTTGTAGCGAGAGGAAAGGGGGAATCGGGTTCCACTCGGGTTAAGTCCCTTAACCCGATATATTCTACTATGGTGGATCCGGCGGCTTTTGTTGAACTTGCTGGTTTGCCGCCGTCGGCGGAGGTGAAGATTCCCGGCTCGGATGAGGAAGCCTTTGACTGTCCAGAGGGGTATGTGGTTATGTATGAGTATCCGTTCACAATTGGCTTCAAATTTCCTTTCACTCCTCTAGTTAGGTCCTTTATCGAGGTTTTCCATTTGAGCCCGGGTCAGTTGATGCCCCAGATATGGCGGGTTTTCACGGTGGTGCACGGAGTTACCGCGAACTGGCGTACGCCGTTTGACCTGTCTGACTTGATGTACACTTACGACCTAGCACTGCAGAAGTGTTGTAGGTATACCTTGGTTACGAAGAAGGGGAAGACGAACCTAGGTGTTGGTTTAGGTGTGAACGACAGGGGTTGGCAGAGTCGTTTTGTCTTTGTAGGCAAAGATTCTCTGGGAGATAAAGGGCGGTTTCTGGTCGAGGGATGGACGACGGAAGGTAAATGTGTCGTTTTATCTTTGTTTCTCGTCGTTTTACTGAACGTCGCCTTACTTGGTTTTGTTTTGCAATTGTCAAGGCGTCGTCGTTGACTGAGTTGAACGCTGATTCTGAGGATAAGTATCGGAAGTTCTTGGGTTATTCTGTCGAGGATAGGTCTTTTAGTCGCGACGGAGAGTTTTTAGACGAGCAGGAGGCGAACCGGTCAGGCGACGTCGCCGAGGAGGAGGAAATAGACGAGGAATCAGGTCAACTGACTCGTCGTCGGAAAAGGTTGGATTTGCTTGAGGAGGTAGTGGCAAACTCATCGTCCGCCGAAGGTGAAGTAGGCGATATGGCTGACAACTCAGGTATTTGTCGTTTGTTTATTTCGGGGTTTGTATATATTTTTGTTTTTGCTTTGGATAATGTTTGACCTTGATTTTTTGTATTGGGTGTAGAGCATACTCTGTCGTCTAGGCCTGTGTCGAGGATGTCTCAGAGCGAGATTCAGGAGCGTGCAAGGAAGCGATTGAGGTCGTCCTCGACTTCTGGTGGACGAGGTATGACGGTCGTACCTCGGTTTTCTGCGATAGGTTCGTCGGCCGAGACGCCTGTCGTCATAGGAGCCGAAGGCTTTCATCCGATTGCTTCGTCGTCGCCTCCACAGCCGTTCAAGGCGTCGTCTGCTGCTGTCGACGTTAGTAAAGTGTCTACTTCGTCGGCCAAGAAGCGTCCTGTCGAGACGGATCCTGTCGAGGATACGGTTATCACTTTGCCCCCAAGCTTCTTGGGTGATGAAGAGGCGTCGGTTATATGGCCTTTCGCTGATCGCTTGATCTTGCCTACGACGTATCGACGATATCACGAGGTGGATCCTCTCCCTGTCGCGTCGGACGCCGCTGAGCTTAGTCTGCGGGTGAGTTTTATTTAGTTTATTCTTCTTTTTTGTTTGCGAAAGATGGGTGTTGTGTAAATCTGTTTTGGCATTGGTTTTGCGCAGGCGTCGCAGGCTGCCTTGGCTGTACGTAGGCAGTGTTCGTTGCTGTGCGACGAGGTGACGAATGCGAGGCAGCTGACAGCGACGGCGAAGAAGGCGGCCGCGTCGTGGGAGGCGAAGTGGAAAGCTGCTGAGAAGAAGGTCGTGGACCTTGCTGCGGTGGTTAAGGCCAAGGGTGATCAATTGAAAGGTAAGGATAAGCAGTTAGCCGACGTGGCTAAAGATCTGGAGAAAGTGAAGGAAGAGCTGGCCTCGACGACGGAGGAGTTGGATGGATTGAGGAGCTTGTACGACGCCCTGCAGAGGAGGCGAAGGACGTCGAGGCTCTCGCTATATCGAGGACGCGGGCGCAGATGATGTATTCCTGCTTGATTGGGGAGACTAGCCTTTGGCCGTGTCAAAAGGAGGTGGACGACTATCTGGCTAATGGCGGTACCATGGCTGACCTGTCGGTGCCTGTGGTGGATCCGGAAGAGTTAGCGAAGACGGCTGACACTGCTAGTACTGAGGCGACAGAGGTGGATGCGGCTTTGTTGGTGGTGAGTGCGCCTGTTCCGGACCAAGAGGGGGAGGTTTTAGGTGTTGGGTGCGAAGAGGAGGCCCTCGTCGTCGTTTCTCAAGACGAGACGTTGGACGTGGCGTCGGTGGAGGTGCCAGTCGTGCCCCCAGAGCAGGATTCGGAGCAGGAAGCCGTGGCCTTTACTCAGGAAGAAGGGATGTAATAGTTTGTAGTTTTCGAATTTCTGTTGGTTTTTGTGTTTTGTTTGTGAACTTTTTTACTCGTCGTCGATGGCGACGACGAGGTGGTTTGGATGACTTGTGTTTTGTTTTCGTGTTTGGAATGTTTTTATTCGTCGTCGGTAGCGGCGACGCGGTGTTTGGATAATGTTTTGTGTTTGAATTTCGGTAGTCGTGGCCTTAGGGGTCGCGCGTCGTGTATGATAAGTTTGTTTTTCTTTTCCTTAGTCGTTTGTTCCTTATGGTTATCCCGTTGCGTTTTGATGTCTTAGTTTCGTGTAGCAGATGCTTTGCAAGTAATAAGTATTGAATCGACTGATGTGTAAAATCATACCTGCGCTGTTTGTTCGTTGTCTCTCGCGATCTCGTTCTGAGTCGTACGTTGTTGCTTATGGATGTCATTCGTCGTGCGTCTTGCATTCTGCAAAAGAAAACATGGGTCGCTAGGAGGATTGGCCGTTGGGGATGCCAACGGCCCTCCGATGCTTAAGTCAGTAATGGTTTTTAAACGAAAATAAAACGATAACGAAAAATAAGGACGACGATACGATGACTGATAAAATTGGTTGCGACGAGATTTCAAAAATGGTAGAGTTTAAGATGTGTTGCGTTCCAGCTTCGGGGGACCGACTTGCCCTCTTTGGTAATGAGTCTGTATGCCCCCTTTCCGACGATTTTGTCGATCAAGTACGGTCCTTCCCAAGCTGGTGCTAATTTACCTGCGTTTCATTCTTTCGTGTTTTGAAATACTTTGCGCAGTACCCAATCTCCTTTTTTGAACATTTTCACTTTGACACTTTTGTTGAAGCATTTTGCCACGATCTGTTGTTGTGACGCCATTCTTATCAACGCTGCTTCCCTGAGATCTTCTGTGTTGTCGAGGTTTTCGCTGAGTTCTACGTCGTTTTGCTCCGGCGTCATGAGTCCATATCGTGCACTGGGCAGCGTCACTTCAGGGGGAAGTACTGCTTCGCACCCGTAAACGAGTGAGAAGGGAGTCTGTCCCGTCGCCGTCCTAGGCGTCGTCCTGTTGGCCCATAGGATGGATGGTAGTTCTTCTGCCCATCGCCCCTTCTTGTCGTCCAACCGCTTTTTCAGCGACGCGATGATCGTTTTGTTGCTGGATTCCGCCTGTCCGTTTGCTTGGGGGTATCTGGGCGTCGACGTCTTTAGCTCGATGTTCCATGTTTTGCAGAAAGCTCTTGTCTTGTCGCTGATGAATTGTGATCCGTTGTCGCAGATGATTTCTGACGGTATTCCGAACCTGCATATTATGTTAGTCCATATGAACGAGCATACCTCTTTGTCCCTTACTTGTTGGAATGCACCTGCTTCTATCCACTTGGAAAAATAATCTGTTAGGGCTAACATGAAGACCTTTTGTCCTGGGGCGACGGGCAATTTGCCGACGATGTCCATCCCCCATTTCATGAAAGGCCACGGAGTTAGGGTTGGATGCAAGAATTCGGATGGTTTATGTGTCATACCTGCGTGTCGTTGGCACTTGTCGCACTTGGATACGTACCTCATGGCGTCCTTAAGCATTGCTGGCCAATAGTATCCATTTCTTTTGATTCTGGTTGATAAGCTTTGTCCTCCTTCATGTCCTCCGCATTCTCCTTCGTGGTATTGTTTCAATAGTATTTCCCATTCGATTTCTTCGGCACATCGCATCAACATTCCGTTTGCTGATCGCTTAAATAGTACGTCCTGCAAAACAACATATCGTGAAGCTTTGAAAAGTATCTTTCTGGCTTCTAGCTTGTCGCCGGGTAGAGTTTCGTGCTTTAGGTAATCGAAGATGGGTTGACACAAATAAAGAGACACGACACAGAGGAGTGTTGACGCGGAAAACCCAAGAATAAGGTAAAAAACCGCGGATAGCTATGAGGCTATCAATCCACTAAGTGTTCTATATGATTGTTTATGCTCTTCTTTCTGAGAATTGATATTAAAAATCTAAAGTACAATAATGAATGCTGAAACAGTTGATAGCTTAAGAGTTTGAGTGCTTGAATGAACGTCCTTTGCTTGTCATCATCTTCGTCCTTTTATAGGATATTCTCAACGGTCTAATCGGTTGAGAGAATCCCACAAAGATAGGATTCTCTTTGTCACACGTCTCTTCAGTCTTCAACCGCTTCCGCGCTTCCCGCGCATGTCTTGGACTCGTTCTTGCTAGCGTGACGGCGCCGCCTATCATGGGCTTTAGGTTAACTTATCTTTATCAACCCGTTTCTTGAGGACGCGTCTCAGTTGCCTGTGCGTTGTCGCCTGTCCTTCGTCATTTATGCCTCGTCGTACGATGCTACGTCGGACGTATCTCCCTGGAGCTGTGTTTACCTGCGACACGACAGGACCTGGCTGACACGACAGGACCTGGCTGACACGACATGATCAAACGTTAGAACGGTTATGTCGTTAGTCCAAAAAGTGGGATAACAATGCCTATACAGCCGGACATTAAATTAAAACGTGATATGAATGGTTGAGACCAATCCACATTGTAACTTGTAAATTTTCCCATATTGGAGAACCGGAGAAATAATAACTTACAAGCTTAACCAATTATATACTTTTGTTACAATTTTACTAGTTTACCAAATTACTTTTATAAGCTTGGCCATTAGATCATGTACATTGAGATTTTTGGAGTGACCCTCTAAGTAACTCTCCAACAATAACTATATCTGTGCCAGCATTGTGGCTCTTGAGTAGATCTGGAGAGCTACTTCAAAATAGCTCTTTGGCCAAGACACCTTCACAAATTGATTATTGTTAAAAAGTGGAGAGTAACTTTGGTTGTGAAAGACAATTAATTATAAACATGTATAACCACCAAATAGTAAAAATAGATTGAAAAACTTTTCTGAAGAACCAACCAAGATTGGCTGTTTTTATGGACCAAGAGTTTTTTTTGAAAAAACAATCAATGTGCATGCTCTTACAAGTTAGGTTTTGCTTAAATCCTCTTGGACCTCTTAGTAATTAGTATCAAAGTGTATAACTCTTGTCCTACTAAGGCTCATTCGAGAGAAGTCACCGTGAAGATTTTGAAAATTTTGGTTTTAAGTTATAACTAGTTTTTGCTAATATTTCAAGATCTATAAATAGACACCTTTAAATTAAGTTCTAAATCATGTTAGAGAACATTGTTAACCATGTGCAAAAATAATCACCATCCCTTTCTCTCTACCCACTTTCTCACTCATCATTTTTTATTTTTCCCATTAGCAAAAAAGATTCCCCATCCCTCTCTTATCCATGAGCAAAAAAAAACTCCTCACCCCTCTTTCTCTACCCCTACTTCTCTCTCTAATAACAACAATAATAAAAAAAAATTAGAAAATGAGTAATTAAGTGTTTTGTACATATAGTTGTAAATAAGCAAATTAGAGAGAAAAATGAGAAAAAAAATTGTGTTAAATTATATCAAAATGGATGCCTATTTGTAGATCTTGAATTTTTATGAATGATGGTAAATTTATTTTATTTTTTTATGAATCAGAAATATAAACAAATTCCCATTGAAAAATTATCGTTACATGTTGTTTTATGTAATGCCACATGGCGGATTCAAATTGGGTGGATTTCCCCACTCCAAATCTAAAAAATCCCCATGCCAAGGGGGTTTTTGATTTTGCACTCCCCAAGTGCAAAATTTTGCACACCATTAAGCCCTTAAATTTGACATTTTCCCCTTATTTTTCCCCAAGTGGAAAAATTTTGCACACTGTTAATGCTCTTATATAGTCAAGTTTAGTTATTTAAAGTTTGGGAGTAGCGCGAAGTATTGACATCCAATAATTGAGATCGAATCACGTCTAATAATCTATATAATTCCTCTTGTGGCTCTTTAAACGCACACATATACACAAAAAACAATAGTCAAGTTGTAAAAAATTCAAATTAATACGAAGTAAAAAAATTAAAACCTTTAATATTTTTTCAAGCTTACACCAATATTCTCTGAATACGTAGTATATAGTAACAATTTCATTAAGATTGTAGTATCAATTACACGTACGAGATTACAAGTATCTCACATTTATATTTCTTTGGAAAAAGGAAAAAAAGAAGAAGATCAGGAAGCATGAAGTGAGGGACTCGCGGCCAGTATACCAAAAAAACATTGCACAAATCACAATATATATAAGGATTCCTTAAGTATCAGTTGGTCCTGCTGCAAAGAGTTGTAATTTCTCCATTAGTGCCAGTAAGAACACTCAAGTTACCTGTACAGGATGCAGCCAAAGAACACTGAAAGAGCAGGTCTAACTCCAAGTAGTCAGCCCTACTCTTGGGGACTAGTTGTACGGAGTAGAAGTAACCTAGCAGATCATCCATGTCACAGCAGACCATCGGACATCAGATAAGACAGATCAAGCAAAGCAACCGCAGGAAGTACCTATTGAAAGTACCACAAGTCCTCAAGAACCGCACAGACCCTCAGGTCTGCGGGGAAACGACCTGCTAGACGACAACATAGATACGTCGTTAAGCAAAAGGACAAACAACAAGTACATCACTAGCGTACACGCGGCAACATCTGAATAGGCCAAAGTACTGAATAGTACGCCTATAAATACTGCCGTCCCCATTCATTTGCGGACACGTTCAATACAAGTACAATTCTTAACCCTCTCTACTTTCTCTCTCTAGAACATTATCTCATTCGCTGACTTAGGCATCGGAGGGGGTTTCCTCGGTTAAACCCCCGAGGTTAGCTTACGTTCGTTCTGTCTGACAGGGCAGCATCACCAAGCAGGGCTCCTCCAGTTCCACACCCGGAACAAGTGGCGCTAGAAGGAGGGGTTTCCCAGACCTTGCTTCTAAAAGACCTACCCTCTCACGCAATGACTGAGTCAAGCGAACCGATAATCCAGCAGATAGAACCACCCTCCTCAAAAAACAACCAGAGAACCACAAATGTACCCTTGCTCGGCATGCCTCAGAGTCTTGGTCCGCCAAGAGAGACACCACAACCCAGAGCTATGGCAACCCCTAGCCAGGGCCAGGGTATCCCAATTCCAACCAGTGCTTCACTAGCACGATTGGGGGCACAGTTCTCACCCGACCAGATGCGCACAGCAATAGAAGTCCTGACATTCCTTACTCAAACAACCCCACAAGCCCAGGTCATGAGAACAGCCCCAGAGGTTGAGGTTGAGCAGAGGAGAAAACGTCCCAGACCCCAGCATAGTCCGAATGTTTGGAGGAGGAATCTGCAGCAGGACATGGAAGGGGCTGATAATCAAGAGTATGAAGCAGAGAGTATCACACCAAGCAGAGCTCAACCCCGGGCAAGGACTGAACAAGCACCCAGTCAAAGACACCACTCCATGTCAGGTATGCCCAATCCCATCCGAGCAGTAGTTAAACCTGATAATTCTCCCTTCTGCGATGAAATACTCTCTGAAAGAATGGAAAAGATAAAAATGCCCACCTGCAAATACTCCGGAAAGACAGACCCAACGAATCACCTCTCTGCCTTTGGGGGACACATGATGCTATATACCAACACAGACTCTATGTGGTGTAAGGTCTTTCCTTCCACTCTAGAGGGGATGGCACAGAGCTGGTTTGGTAAAATACCCAAAGGCACCATAACATCTTTCCGGCAGCTAGCTATCTTGTTTCGCACCCAATACGTGGCAAACATTGCCAGAGAAAGGATGACAGGGGAGCTGATGTCAGTCATCCAGGGGCCTCAGGAATCTCTGAGGGAATACATATCCAGATTCAATATGGAGGCGTCGAATATACCCAAGTTGCAGCAAGAGGTAGCAGTCCTGACCATGATGACTGGTCTGCGGGATGGAGAGTTCAAGAGTTATCTGGGCAGAAAATCATTCACAACCCTGGCAGAGGTACTGGGAAAGGAAAATGAATTTATAAAGAGTGAAGAAATTGGCAGAGCAACCTCACGTCGATATGTGGCAAGTGAGAACAATTACGGTAGTCAGAGCAAAAAAGAGCCATACAAAAAAGAGTACTCAGACAGAAGAGAAAACCCACAGCCAAGAAGAGACTGGCAGGGACCAGGCAGAGGCAAAGGTAACGAGTTTAAAACTGAGAAAAGGGGGAAGTTTAATGAGTATACCCCCTTAGTGGCATCCAGAACTCAAATTTTTGCCATCAGCAAAGAAGACGAGAAGTGGCGGAGACCTCCCAAAATGTACAACAAGTACAGGGACCCAAAAAAGTACTGTGACTTTCACAGAGACCATGGCCACCTCACAGAAGAGTGCACTCATTTGAAGGATAATATCGAAGATCTGATCCGGAGGGGATACTTGACTCAATTCAAAGCAAAAAGCTCGTATAGCAGGACCTATGAGAACAGAGATAATGATAATAGGTCCGACAATAAGAAGGCGGAACCCAAGCAGAGCTACCCAGCAGACCAAAAGAGAATGGGCGACATTTTGGTCATAACAGGAGGGCCAGTTTACGCGGGAACCACTGTTAGCGGGGCCAAGGCCAGTGTGAGCGAATTCAAACACCAGGTTAATTACCATAATTCTGGCAGGTGGCCCGCCCCTCCAAAAATCCCGCAGTGCACTTTCACAGAGGAGGACTGTAAAGGCATAATATACCCCCATGACGACCCCATGGTACTAGCCCTGAATGTAGCAAACAGAAAAATCCACCGTATTCTGATAGACGGAGGTAGCTCTGCGAACATCTTATTCTGGCCTGCTTTCCAAGAGTTGCAAATTGATGAGAAATATGTAAAACCAGTCACTTACCCAGTAATCGGATTCACAGGAGCCACAGTGATACCAGAGGGGATAGTCAGTTTGCCGGTGCAGATTGGCCAAGGGAAGGATATCAAGGATATCATGGTAGACTTCATGATTGTGAAAGTCCCCGCAGCCTACAACGTCATTCTTGGCAGACCATTCATCCATGACGCAGGGGCTGTAGTCTCCACTTATCACCTTACCATGATGTATACGACAAATGATGGCCGCTCAGCCAAGGTAAAAGGCAGTCAGGAGCAGGCCAAGAAGTGCTACCACACTGCGCTAAAACAACCACCCAGACCCCCACCACTGGCAGAAGAAGAACTTCCCCAATCTCGAAAAAGAAAGAGAGCAGAGCGCAAAAAAGACAAGTTGTTAAGCATGGAAAACTTCGAGCATCGGGAGGAAGGTCTGTTGGAACCCACGCCAACTGACGAAACTGAGGAGATAGAATTAGAGGAAGGGTTGACAGACCGGACGGTTCGAATTGGCACAGACGTAGACCTATCCCTCAGAGTGAACCTCATCGGTCTGCTGAGAGAGCACGCAGACATATTTGCTTTCTCAGCGGACGAAATGCCAGGGATTGACCCCAGTGTCATGGTCCATAGACTGAATGTCAGCAGAGAAGTTAGGCCAGTGAAACAGAAGAAAAGAAATTTTTCGACAGAGAAGAATGTTGCCATCCAAGAAGAAATCAACAAATTGCTAGCAGCCAAGTTCATAGAAGAGTGCGATTACCCAGAATGGCTGGCTAACGTTGTGATGGTAAAGAAAGCAAACGGTCAATGGAGGATGTGTGTAGACTTCACGGACCTAAACAAGGCCTGTCCGAAGGACTGTTACCCATTGCCCAGAATAGACCAGCTGGTTGATTCCACCAGTGGACACGCTCTCTTGAGTTTCATGGATGCATTTTCCGGCTACCATCAGATCAGTTTACTCGAATGAGATCGTAAGAAAGCTGCTTTCATCACAGACGCTGGAGTTTATAACTACAAAGCTATGCCATTCGGCCTGAAAAATGCGGGTGCAACCTACCAAAAGCTTGTAGATAAGATATTCGCACAGCAAAAGGGCCGGAATGTGGAAGTATATGTGGATGATTCCATAGTCAAGAGCAAAAAAGAGGCCAATCACATCGCAGACCTGCGAGAAACATTTGCTACGTTGAGACAGTACGGCATGAAACTAAACCCAAAGAAATGTGTGTTCGGTGTTAAGTCAGGAAAGTTCCTGGGATTTCTGGTCAGTGAAAGGGGAATAGATGCCAACCCAGAGAAGGTGGAGGCCATACTCAACTTGCCAGAGCCAAAGAACATACGAGATGTGCAGAGATTAACGGGAAAGATGGCAGCACTCACTCGTTTTATCAGTAAATCCGCAGATAGATCCCTCCCATTTTTTCAGGTACTGAAAGGCAACAAAACATTCAAGTGGGAAGCAGAGCAAAAAAAGGCATTCGCAGAGGTAAAGAATCACCTAAAGAGCCTCCCAACAATAGCCAGACCAGAAGTAGGAGATGTTTTGCAGTTGTACATCTCGGCCTCCAAAAAGACTGTAGCAGCAGCCTTAATAGTGGAAAAGGACAAAGCCCAACAACCAGTATATTTCGTCAGTCACATTCTCAACCCCGCAGAGCAGAGGTACCCACTGATCGAAAAAATGGCCTTCGCAATTATGATAGCTGCCAGGAAGCTGAAACCATACTTCGACGCTCACAAGGTACAAGTATTAACAAATCAGCCTTTGGAGAAATCATTGCGAAGGCTGGATACCTCAGGCAGATTGCTGAAATGGGCGGTAGAACTCTCAGAGTACGATATTGAATACAGGCCAAGAACGACCATAAAGGCACAGGCATTAGCAGACTTCATAGCTGAGGCATCGTACGAAGAAGAAGAAGAACCTCTGGGGACCTGGCAGATATATGTAGATGGCTCAGCCGCAGTAACAGGGTCAGGAGCAGGCATTATAATGACTTCACCAGAAGGTAATGTCTTTGAATATGCCATAAAGTTCAAATTCAAAACCTCAAATAATGAAGCAGAGTACGAAGCAGCGATCGCAGGCATTCAAATGTGCAAGGCAGCGGATGCTAAGAAAATCGTGTTGAAAACAGATTCCCAGTTAGTGGCCAGTCAGTATAAAGGCGAGTATGAAGCTCGAGAACCGTCCATGCAGAGGTATCTGGCACTAATGAAAGAAGCAGTAGCCCAGTTGGAAAGCTTCGAGATCCAATTGGTCCCCAGGGCAGAGAATAGCCAAGCAGATGCTCTCTCAAAATTAGCAAGCTCTTCGCTGCAAGACCTGGAAAGAACAGTGATGGTGGAAGTACAGGAAGAGAAGAGTATCGATAAGAGGCCCATGGTAAATTCCATCAGCACAGAGCCTCAGTGGTACGACAGTATAGTATCATACAAGCTTGGCAGGGGTCTCCCTACAGCAGAGCCAGAACAGAAGAAGATAAAGCGAAATGAACACTGGTTTGTGATCTACCAGGGCAGATTGTACAAAAAATCCTTCTCCCTACCCCTGCTGAGATGCGTCTCAACGGAGGAATCACAGAGAATCATTGAAGAAATTCATGAGGGCATATGCGGTAATCATATTGGGGGTAGAACACTAGCTTTGAAAGCCCTCAGGGCAGGGTACTATTGGCCAACTATGGTGAGTGACTCGCAATCATACGTGAAGAAATGCGACAAATGCCAAAAGTTCGCTCAAGTAATCAATCAGCCCTCAAATGATCTGCAACCAATCGTCAATCCCATACCATTCGCTCAGTGGGGAATGGACATCCTGGGTCCGTTTACAGCCGCGAGTGGAGGAAGAAGATACCTGATCGTGGCAGTGGATTATTTCACCAAATGGATAGAAGCAGAGCCCACAAAAAGCATAACAGCGAAACGAATGAAAGACTTCATCTGGAGAAACATCATCACAAGATTTGGCATCCCAGAAAGTTTGGTCTTTGATCACGGGACACAATTCGATTGCACACCGGTAAAAGATTATTGCGCAGAGCTAAGAATCAAATTTGCTTACGCATCAGTATGCCACCCACAGAGCAATGGACAGGCCGAGGCGGCGAACAAACAGATCCTTGGAGCTCTGCGAAAGAAAATAGAGGATTTTAAGGGTGCATGGGCAGACCTCATACCAGAAATTTTGTGGTCCAATAGAATAACTGAGAAGGAGGCGACAGGAGAAAGTCCCTACAAGTTAGCCTTTGGAGCAGAAGCAGTATTACCGGTGGAGGTTGGCCTGCCCAGTTTCAGAGTGCAGTACTATGATGAAAGCACCAATGAACAACTCATGAGGGAATCATTAGACCTTCTGCCAGAGGTAAGGTTGCTAGCAGAGCTGAGGCTCACAGCAAACAAAGAGAGAATGAGCAGAGCTTACAACAAAAGAGTCAAGCACAGGCCTATGCATGTGGGAGACCTGGTACTTAGACGAACAGCAGCTACAGGAAAGGGCAAGGCAGAGGGGAAATTCACTGCAAATTGGGAAGGACCATACCAGATCACAAGGGAGATAGCCCCTGGCTCATATCATCTTATGACAATGGATGGAAAAGAGCTAAAGAATAGTTGGAACGCCAACATGCTCAAAAAATACTATGTTTAGTACAGATGACCTATACAATGATAAGGCAGGATAAGCCAAAATTATCCCTCTTTGTACTCCTTCTTACAGAATACATATAATAAAATGAGCTTGGCGGTTCCAAGAAAAGATAAAGTGATAAGCAAAGCACGACGTAACTTAGAAATACGTCATGACACACACATCCAACAGATGACTTGACTTGATCACTCAAGTCAGCTGAAGAACAGTGTCATGATGAATTTCTAAGTTAGAATATCGCAGAGAAATTTCTGAGTTTTGCCTTGGCTAAAACCAAGACAATTCAAAATTGGAAACAGCCCAAAAGGCTAGTTAGAATATCGCAGAGCAATTTCTGAGTTTTGCCTTGGCTAAAACCAAGACAATTCAAAATTGGAAACAGCCCAAAAGGCTAGTTAGAATATCGCAGAGCAATTTCTGAGTTTTGCCTTGGCTAAAACCAAGGCAATTCAAAATTGGAAGCAACCCAAGAAAGCCTATTTAAAATACGCAAAACAATTTCCGAGTTTTGGCCTTGACCAAAGCCAAAGCAATTCAAGGTTGAAGGTAGCTCAAAAGGCTAGCTAGAATACCGCACAAATGTCACAGAGCAGTCCCTAAGTTTGCCTTGGCAAAAGCCAAGACAATCCAGAAGGGGAGGTAGTAATAAAACATGCTATAAAGCTTGACTCTGATCAAGGCTAGAACTTCCAAAAGACAAACAAGATATCAAAAATTGGCTAAGTACCTAGCAAAAATACGCATATCAAATGCCGGCGGCTATACCTTCATTAAAAACCAAGGAAATAAACAAAGTACAGCCCTACAAAATGGCTCTGGGCAGTAAATACACCAGCCCAGCTCAAGAATATCTGAGAAGAAAGGCAGAAATAAACTAACTGTAAATTGTTCCAAAAACAGAATGGCACAAACGCCACCACCCAACAGGGCAAACCCTAAATAATATTGTTTAAAAACTAAACTATTACATAACAGGCCCAGTCACACAAGAAGAACAGGGGGATAGCCGCCACACCCATTATTCGTCATTGCCTGCAACATCATCTTCATCTGAGAAAGGCAAATCTCCAGGGTGAGTGTTCTCGACGCAGAAGTCGGGCACATCACTAGGCTCTACGGCATGACCCTCAGCAGCTTCAGCCTCCCGCAGTTCCTTAAGAATGGTAAGGTGCAGGCCAGCAAGCCAGTCCTCTTCGATCAAGCTCCAATCAAACTGCGGATATTTGTGCTTGATTATGAGAGAGGCCGCTTTCTACCCGCCATCATACCTCTGCGTTAGAAGGGCATACTGAGCGTCAGAGCGACAAAATTCTCGCACAGCAGCAGCCACCTCCTTCTGCACAGAAAGGCGAAGTTCTGCCAGCTCATCAGCATGCCTCTGCTCAACAAAGCTTAGCTGCTCCGCCAAATCCTCAGTACGTTTCCTCTCCGCCTCCACCTCCGTCTGAGCTTTAGCTAAATTCTCCCCAGTTAGGCGCAGAGCTACAACCTCACTAGCCAAGTTGTCTCTTTCGACGGATATCGTTTGAACATTGGCATTGGCAATAGTGAGGGAGGAGGATGCTCTTTCGTTTTCCAGGGTCAGGTCTCGGATCTGCCTGTCCTTTTCTTCAAGAAGAGCAAGATGTTCATCATGCTTCCTCTGATAGAAGAAAAAGAAGTCACAGAGCTCCTTCACAGCAACCCCAGCCTGCAAATAATAAAAAAAAAATGGCTAAGTACAAAAACATGCAAAAAATGGCTAAGTATAAAAACAGCATAGATTCAAAAGCTTCTTACCTCTAACACCTTTTGGCAGGCGTTAGCCCCAGGGGTGTAAACACGCTCAAGAGGGCGGTCAGCTGGCAGTGTTAACCCCTTCAACATCCGGTATGCCAACGTTCCGCCTTTCTCTGGGAAGCTGGCATACAAAGACTCGTTAGCTCTAACATCCCAGTGAGGAACGAAGATGTCATCGCTAATCGGCGCAGGGGAGAAACAGGCAGCCAACTCAGGGTTCACCACAGGGCGAACATCAATGGCCTCCTTCTCCAGAAATTCCCCGTTCCTAATATTCACAAAAGCAGGAACAGAAGACTCAGGCAACCTCAGTTGCTCCTCCAAATAAGCAGCAAGAGCAGCAGATGAAGTAGGAAGAGAAGCGGTGCTTTGGTTAGCAGGGGCAGAAGCTTGGGCCTGCTCCTGCGAGCGAGAACCCTCCCCAGTGCAAATGCGCTTACCTGGGCGCTACACAAAAGGGACGTCCTGCTCCTCGGTCACGATCTCCACCTGCTCGGAGATAGAGGAATTCACGACTTGGTCAGGATGAGCAGATTGCAATTGGTCTGCAGCAGTTCGCGTAACGTCAACAGAAACGCTTTCCGTCTCAGGGCGAGGCCGACGTTGGCCCGCAATATTACCCCCTCCCCGTGTGGTCTGACCACGCCGAGCAGAGGCAGATATAGAAGGGGTAGCCCGAGAAACAGGGGCAGAACGTGGCGTTGAGGTGCTCGCCCCAGCGGTTACTCCTGCAGAGCCTCCCCCTCTGCTAGTGCGGCTAGCCACAGAACCCCCACCTCTAGCAGTACGACTAGCAGCAGAACTCCCCCCTCGAACAGTTCGTCGAGAGCTTGCTCTGCGTCCGCCAACAACATCAGCTATGGTACGGTAAGCATTGGCGGGGTCTTCAGCTGGCTCGTTAGTCTGGGGGGTTCCATCAGCAGTTAAACCCAGGGAGCTCATATCAAGGTGTTGACGACCTAGCAGGACAAGGAAACATAAGAAAATGTTATTTAAACCCAGGGAGCTCATATCAAGGGGTTCTATAAAAAAAAAGCTAAGTACAAAACAAACAAAAAAAAAAAAAAAAAAAAAAAAAGAAAGAAAAATGTACCATGAGGATGAGTGTTGCACAAGTGCATAGCGGAAAGAACATCATTCCGCAGAATATACATCGACTGAGGCAGCCAATTCTTAGGGGCACGGCCGACGTCCTTTCCGTTCGCGTCGCGCTTAACTACTGAGTCAAACCACTCATAAGCAGCATCCTCCAAGTTATGACCAACCAAAACCTCCACACCCTCCATCTTGCCATTTGGAGAAACAAAGCTACGAGGCAAAGGAAAGTCAGCGGGAACTCGAAGCCAGAAGAATCGACCCTTCCAATCCCTCTGCCCAGTGGGGTTGCCCAAGCAGGTCATTTTGCCTCGAGCAGTGTAAGTGGTAAACCAACCAATGCTCCCTTCCTTGTTATCACTGCTTCGAATACTGTGCAGTCGTTTGCACAAAGAGAGAGTCTCAGGGAAGCCTTTGAAACGCACCACCCACAAGTAGCAGACCAAAGTCCGTATAGCAAACGGATGAAGCTGCGCCAGGCAGACATTAAAAGCCTTCAAGAATTTGGCCAAGGTTGGATCCAGGGGAAAGCGCAGCCCAAAGTCCAGATGATATGAATACAACCCAATATGACCTGGGGGAGGAGCAGTAATACGAGCATCATCTGCGGGGACAACCAGCTCGTATCCAGGGGGAAAAGCATAAAGCTCCCTTCCAACACCAGGATAATCATGTTGACGAGCTGCTTTGAGCCAATCCGCATCCGGCGCAGCGTTTAAGGGACCATATGAAACTTCAGGAGTTAAATAACTCTCAGTCGAGCCAACGAGCAAATCTTCCTCAACATACAACGGAAACGGTCGGAGAAGCCCCACCTCCTCGAGAATGGGATTCTCAGGATGATGCTCTGCGTCGCCGAAACCACTGCTAGGACCACTTGCCATCGGAGAACGTCTGCGGTAAACATGCAACGACCCATCAGTACTCCCAATAAAAGGCCCGTCTAGTTGATCAAAACTGTCCAACCAAGCTACTTCGGCCAGGGGTTGGATGTCTAGCCCAATAGGGGCATTAGGGGGAGGGTTCAATCGAACCGCACTGGCCAAATGTTCATGGCGCAGTTCTCTAAGACGTTGACGAAAGGCAGGAGTAGGCCCTGACACAACAGGCGTAGCCCTGCCAGCGACGGGAGACACACCCCCAGAGGAAGACCCACTGGAGATAGATATCACCGCAGGCTCAGAACGAGAGATAACATCATGCATAGACTTAGTTCTATTCTCTGCTACTGTCCTAGCCTCTTCATCAGAGGGTAAAGAGACAGAGGAAGGGGAAGAAGGAGAATATGGCTCGGAGGAATCGCTCATATACCCAGGGCTACTAGGGTTGGCACTATCAGAGGTATCAGACATGTTGACTGAAAGAAAAAAGAAGAAAGAAAGAAGAATAAACAAAGGGTAGAAGGAGAAAAGTCAAGGCAAAACGACAGAGAAAAAAGAGCAAAACGACACAAAAATATACATGTAATGTAAAAATAAAAATAAAAAAGAGAAAAGGAAGAAGAAGACGAAAAACTCCAAGAAACGCAGAAATGGCGAAGCCAAAAAACACAAACACTCCCACATTTCATTCAAAGAACACATACCACAAAAAACTCACAAAAACTACTAAAACAGTTGAATGTACATGCAAAACCAAAGAATGCAGCAAAGAAAAAGCAAAAGAATTACCTGGAAAAGAGAAGGGCGAAGAAAGAAGTTCAACAATGGCGGACTAGAAACCCTCGAAGAAAAACACGAACCCAAAAAACCTCGATAATTTCAGAAGAAAACACCACCACCAGCGAATGCGCAATCACCGGAATAATACGAAAACACAAGAAAGCAAAGAACTTGGAGTTAGAGTACTCGGGAAATGGCGAAATTAAGTTCGAAGCAAAGTGAAGTTAGAGGAGAGTAAGAAAATGAAGAAGGTAAGAAAGAGGAGAGAGAAGAAGAAAGTAACTGAAACCCGTATTTAAAAGGAGAAATAAACGGCCAAGATTTGAAGACCCTTCGAGTCACCTACCTGGATGAAGGACACGTGGGGCGCAATAAACCATGACGGTTTATTCTCCTTTCGAACGCTAACTACAGTAAAACCACGACGGTTTAAAAAAAAAAAAAAAAAAAACGTACAGACAATCGCGCAAGTTATGACCGGAAAGAGCAGGTCTAACTCCAAGTAGTCAGCCCTACTCTTGGGGACTAGTTGTACAGGATGCAGCCAAAGAACACTGAAAGAGCAGGTCTAACTCCAAGTAGTCAGCCCTACTCTTGGGGACTAGTTGTACGGAGTAGAAGTAACCTAGCAGATCATCCATGTCACAGGAGACCATCGGACATCAGATAAGACAGATCAAGCAAAGCAACCGCAGGAAGTACCTATTGAAAGTACCACAAGTCCTCAAGAACCGCACAGACCCTCAGGTCTGCGGGAAAACGACCTGCTAGACGACAACATAGATACGTCGTTAAGCAAAAGGACAAACAACAAGTACATCACTAGCGTACACACGGCAACATCTGAATAGGCCAAAGTACTGAATAGTACGCCTATAAATACTGCCGTCCCCATTCATTTGCGGACACGTTCAATACAAGTACAATTCTTAACCCTCTCTACTTTCTCTCTCTAGAACATTATCTCATTCGCTGACTTAGGCATAGGAGGGGGTTTCCTCGGTTAAACCCCCGAGGTTAGCTTACGTTCGTTCTGTCTGACAGGGCAGCATCACCAAGCAGGGCTCCTCCAGTTCCACACCCGGAACATTACCCATCTTAACCATTGCATCAGAGAAATCGGTGAAGAATGTAGAAGAACTCGAACTATAAGACGAGACAAAAGAGTCAGTGGTTCCTGTACCATTCCCATTAAATAATTCTTGGTCGGTATGAAGAACACCCTCTAGGCTTAACAAGTTGGTAAAATATGCATTATCAAACGTTGTTGAACTTGTTCTGTCCAGTGGTGAAAGGTTGTCATCCCCTCCATTACGAGGACAATTTGCTTGCAAAGACGTAGCAAATGTGGAGTTTATGTTAGTCTCGTTATAGATCCGTGTTGGGAAAGTTGTGCATCTTGCTTGCCCAATGGTGTGCGCACCTACAATAACGCATAAAATGTATTTTAGTTTCGATCTATTTAGAGAGTTGATATGTATCCTTAATTTTATCTTTATGCATGTGATGTATGCGTTATATTTTATATGAATATTGTCATTTTATGAAACAAATGTCGTATGTGATAAAGTATAAAACTAATCTTGGGGCTTCAATTCAACCATCATCCTAAACTTTTGGTTGAGTTGGTCCTCTGACAGTATGGAATATGTAGTATGTAGTTATTTATATAAATGAGAAATTGTATATTTTTTTGTTTGAAATGATATTATATACTATTTATCTCATTTAAACAAACTTAACAAGTTAGTAAGGGACTAAGAGTATAATAGGAATTTCATAGACGCACCCAAGCAAAATCAAAAGCCTCGTACTTTCTCTAAAGAATAATGATTGGAATACCTGATAAAGCAACCATTTCTTGAGGAGAAAAGCCTTTGTTCGAAAATGATCTAAGGAGTTCGGTTATGTTGAGGAAAGGGGCAGGAATATCAGAATTAGCTAAAGTTAGACTAGCCGTAGTTGAATCTCTTCTTCCTAATGGTACAGTCCAACTTGGTCCACCAAGCTGAAAATAGGTAACAAAAATTCAGATATTAGAAACGTTAAACAAAACACAAGATATCGTAATACTCCCTATTTCTTTATAATTACTACGTGCAGTACGTAATACTCTATAGCTTATAGGTTAATATATCCCTATTTTTGAGGGATAAATTATTTTTTACCATTCAAAAAAAATCAAATTTTTTTTTATCATCTAAAAAACTAAAACTTATATTTTACCACCTAAAAAATTTTAAACTTGTTTTTCACCAATTAAAAATGGAAAAAGTAGATGAAACCCTTATGTGCACTACAAAAAATTGTACCATTAACGACGGGAAATCCCGTCGCTAAAGGCCAATAATTGTTGATTAATGACGGGATTTCCTGTCGCGAACCTGCCATAAAAAGGGGCTATCGTTAATGGAAAATCTCGTCGTTAACCCGTCATAAAAGACATTTGCGACGGTTATTCCCGTTTTTGTTTGGTTGTTAGCCCCATCGCAATAGGCTTTTGCGACGGGGTTTTTGACCCGTCGTAATTAGGTTGTCGTTAAAGATACAAATTCTTGTAGTGGTGGAAGGCCACAATAACGATAATATAGCTAATATTTTCTTTTCCTCCACGATTTTATGTATTTAACTCATTTATCTTCCCATACTTCATTTTTTTTATGAATTCACTTGATTTTTTCTCTCATTAATTCACAAAATTAACAAAATTCAATGGAAACGAATAGAGGAGGGTGAAACAGTTAAAGAAAATCACATAGTGAGTGTATAAAATTGGAGAAAAATTGAATTAGTAAGCCCCACATAACGATAACATCCTTTTTTTCTGTTTTCAAGTGGTAAAAAATAAATTTTAATTTTTTTAGGTGGTAAAATACAAGTATTAATTTTTAGGTGGTAAAAAAATAATTTTTTGATTTTTTTAGGTGATAAAAAATAATTTGTCCTTTATTTAGTTTCAGCTGATATAATAATTGAAAAACTTAATTACCGCGACCACAGAGTCTCTAGCAGCAACAGCTACAATATCAGCACAAGACACGATCCCAGGACATATATTCTCCACTTGAGATTTTATTGTGTCGATCACATCATAACCCCTCACCGAATTAACATTTGGAATTGCTGTTTTTTCTCCGGTGAAATTTGCAGTGTCGTTAAGCAAAATTGAACCATCACACCCCTGTCATCCACACACACATCAGAATAATCAAATCTCGTATCGTATTTTGATTATTTAAGTGGACAACTTCATTTCCGGAGTTATTGCCAAAGGACCAACTCAACCAAAAATTTAAGTTGATGGTAGAAATCCCAAGATTAGTTTTATACTTTATCACATCCCCTCACATGAAATCCCTTTGGACCACACACACATAGAAAAGTCAAATCTCGTATCATGTTTTGATTATTTAAGTTGACTATTTGGCCTAGAGCTGTCAAAAACTGACCCGACCCGAGAAACCGACCTGAACCGACCTGGATTTTTAAGGACCCGGACCCGACCCGACACCCGAAATTTTGTTAAAATAGGAAACCCGTAACCCGACCGTATCAAACCCGTTAAAACCGACGATCGATTTCGACCCGTTAATGCATGACCCGGACCCGAACCTGATACCCGACCGAAATATAACCGACAACAAAACTGAGTCAGCTTACCCGACCGAAAAATGACCCGAACCGATTCAACACCCGACCCGATGTCAACCCGAAACCGATTATAACCCGATAAAACTTGTTATTGACTCAATTCGTGACAACCCGTTACCTGAATTTACGTGACCTGTTGACAACCCGATTTGTCATTTACCTAACTAAATAATAACTTAAATCAAGTTAATATTATTTTTTATAATTACCTAATCTAGAACAAGTGAAAAGCGTGAAACCAAATTTAACCAAATTTATAAAAGTTAATTATAAGGTTAAAACTTAACTAATCCTGATAGCTATCGTACCCGGTCTTAACCCGTGTCCGATAGTGAACACGACCTGAATTTTAACCGACCCGATAATTATCCGATCCGAACTTGACCCGACTCGTTAATACCCGAACCCGTAATTGTACCCGACTAGGAAAAGACCCGACCCGAACCCGACCTATACCGAAATGGAAAAATAACCTGACATGACCCGATAAATATTCAACCTGACCGAACCCTACCTGAACCCGACTTGCACCCGGTGATAAAAAGACCCGACAAGGACCGACCAGATCATGACCCGAGACCCGAGATAAGCAGACCCGGACCCGACTCGAATAACCGTTTTAACAGCTCTAATTTGGCCCGGCCTGCTTCCAAGTACTACAAGTATTAAACATAAAACATGCACTACAGCTGGATGACCTTTGGACAAGCAAGTTTTTCTTAATAGACTATATATAGAAATTGCATGCTTGAAATAATCGAGGCAATCGACTATAAACTTAACTAATATGTAAGATGAGAGGAAATTACATGCATGAAACATCAACTATCTGTATTTGTAACACATTTTTTAACATATGTAGACTTACAGTAGCAAAGCAGTCATGGAAATGAAGCCGAAGTAAGGATGCTCCCATGCGAGAACCGCTCCCTACCGCAGATTGAACAGCAGATTGGATTGTGGAGAGTACATTTGGACACGTACCCGAATAAAAAGTGGATGATAATTGAGCTGAAACTGCTCCAATTAGTACCAAAAACAAGCAACATTGAAGAATAGAGTTGAAAGGTTTCGATGCGAAAGACGATAAGGAAGACATTTGTACGTACGTGTAAAGGAAAAATGTGTAGTAACAAGCAGCTAAGCAAGAAAATTAACGAGTGTTAAGATTGTGATTTTTTTTAGCTTGATTTGGAATGAGATCGAATGGGTATATGTATATGTATGTGATCGCCTGTAAACTACGTACGTAGTACAAATGAAGCATCCAATTACGAATTATTCTGGTCAAGATTTAATCAATATGTTAGGTTTGCAATAAATGCATCCAAGTTGCGTTAACCATTTGTAGAAGTGATCTAGTGAATAGTAGAGCTGTCAAAACGGTTACTCGAGTCGGGTCTGGGTCTGGTCATCTCGGGTCTCGGGTCATAATCTGGTCGGGTCGTGTTGGGTCATTTTATCACCGGGTACAGGTCGGGTTCAGTCGGGTTCGGTCAGGTTGAAAATTTGTCGGGTCATGTCGGGTTATTTTTTCATTTAGGTATAGGTCGGGTTCGGTTCGAGTTCGGGTCGGGTCTTTTTCTAATCGGGTACAATTACGGGTTCGGTCTTAACGAGTCGGGTCAAGTTCGAATCGGATAATTACCGGGTTGGTTAAAATTCAGGTCGGGGTCACTATAGAACACGGGTTAAGACCGGGTCGATAGCTATCAGAATTAGTCAAGTTTTAAGCTTATAATTAACTTTTATAAATTTAGTTAAATTTGGTTTAACGCTTTTCACTTGTTCAAGATTAGGTAATTATAAAAAATATATTAACTTGATTTAAGTTATTATTTAGTTAGGTCAATGACAAACCGGGTTGTCAACAGGTCGCGTAAATTCGGATAACGGGTTGTCGCGAATTTAGTCAATAACAGGTTTCATCGGGTTATAATCGGTTTCGGGTTGACATCGGGTCGGGTGTTGAATCGGGTTCGGGTCATTTTTCGGTCGGGTAAACTGACTCAGTTTTGTTATCGGTTATATTTCGGTCGGGTATTAGGTTCGGGTCCGGGTCATGCATTAACGGGTCGAAATCGGTCATCGGTTTTAACGGGTTGGATACGGTCGGGTTACGGGTTTCCTATTTTAACAAAATTTCGGGTCTCGGGTCGGATCCGGATCCTTAAAAATACAGGTCGGTTCAGATCGGTTTCTCAGATCGGGTCAGTTTTTGACAGCTCTAGTGAGTAGTGATCAATTCCACGGCCCACGGGTGAATGGGCGATGCCCCACATTTGAGAAATATTGATGTGGCAAGTATTTGCATGTTCTTGGAAAAACACCTTACAAGTTTGTATATCATAGTTATTCTCCTAATGCTGTCTGACATATATTTACTGAACTTCCTCTGATTCTTTATTGTTGTAATTAGAGCTGGCAAAAGCTGATCCAACCCACCAACCCGACCCGAACCCAATCCGTTATTAAAGAGTTGGGTCAAGATTTTTCAACCCGTTTAGTTAAACAGATCAACCCAAGCCAACCCGTTTATTAAATGGGTTGGGTCAGGTTAAAAACCTCAACCCGAAAGCAACCCGCCTAACCCGTTTAATAATTGGATCACAGGTCAACCCGCCAACCTGCCAACCCGCTTAGCCCAACCCACAACCTGTTTAAAAGTAAAAAAAATATATTACTGAACAAGTGAACATCTTAAATTGTTTTTGGGCTATATTTGGTTGAGCTTTAGACTTTAAGGGAAAACCATATATAAGGGAAAACCTCAAAACCCTAGATTCTAGAACTCTCACTCACTCACATCTCTCGTGATTTCCTCTCAGCCTCTCACTCTCTTAATCTCTTACTCTCTCACTCTAAAAACTGAAAAGTGAAAACCCTAATCTCACTCTCAGACAGCGTCGCTCACTCACCGATTGGTCTCCACTCATTGACTCACCCACCGGCCACCGCTCGTTAGTCGGTCTCCATTCAAGTATGTGTTTTTAAAAAAATTTATTTAATTTTTAGAGTAATAAACTAATAACTTACAGTGATTTTTGCTTCTTTAAAGTAATTGTACCTAAACAATTATTTAGGTACAATCATTAGTTAAGGCTGAATGATTTAATTGCTTATATGCACAATTACTTCTTACGAATTAAACAATGTCAAATTAAAAGGGTCTCGCAAATTAGTACAATTATTTAGGTACAATCATTTGTTTAGGTACAATTACTTCTTAATCTGTGCTTCATTAAAGATAAGGCTGAATGAGTTAATTTGTGCTTAGTTTTGGATTAAATAACCGAACAGAATGAGTTGGGGTTTAGAGTTTTGGACTTTTTGGTTTTGCAATATTCTGTGATTTTTTCAAGGTTTACAGAACAAAGAGGACGAATTTTTGGTGATTTATTACTTATGTTTCATTTTTTGTGATTTATTACTTATGTTTCATTTTTGGTTTCATTCCCGTGATCTATTGCTTATGTTTCATTTTTTGTTTATTTTACAGTAGAAAACTTTCAAAACTTTGTAGACCGCTCTGACGATGAAGAACCAGAATCGGGAAAAACAACACCAACTTGTATGTCGATGCCAACGAAAGAGGGTGATGGAGAATTGAAGCACCAAAGGAAGCTCACTTCCGATGTTTGGGCTGATTTCGATTTCCTGGATCGTTGTGAAAATGGAATTAAGTTTGAATTTAGTTTTATGTCGGATTTGGTTTAGTTATGTGTTAAACTTTAATCAGATTTGGTACGTGATGCATAAAGTTAAGCCTTGTGACCTATGACAGGGCATTAATTATATGGAAAATATTGCCCCTTTGACAGATTGAGATATTAAGCAGATTGTCTTAAACAATTAGCAGGTTGTGTTAAAAAAATTAGTAAATAGGTCAGCAGGTTGAAATCAGGTTGACCCGTTCATTTTCAGGCTGGGTTGGGTTGAAAATTTCAACCCGTTTACCTAAACAGGTTGGGTTCAGGTTGAGAAAATTTCAACCCGTTTATAAACATGTCGACCTGATTTCGACCCAACCCGACCAATTGCCAGCCCTAGTTGCAACATACCCCTCTACACGGTATTTAAGAAAGTGGTACTTGAGTTGAGCCATAACCACTATAGTCAAATTATTTACTTCATCTTAGGTGTAAAACTAGTATAGTACCCGTGCGATGCACGATTTATGATATGAATATTGAATTTGCATATCTAAACTTTACTAAACTATAGTTATAGGCAATTATCATCAAAATAGAGCTTATAGATAATATTATTATTGAAACTAATGATGAATAGATTTGTTATTGCCTCATTTCTTGTCTTATTTATTTAACAAACTCAAAAAAAAATAAAAAAAATAATAAGGCTTCATAGATAAATTTATGCTTTTCCCCTTTAACCCATGTCAAACATAAATTTATTCCCATCCGCTCTTTACTTCGATAGTCATACCCACTTAATACTCCCCTACCATTTACATCATTAGCCGATCATTTAATACCCACTCCACCATATACCTTGTTCAGCTAGAGATAACTTTGAAGCGGGGTGGGTTGGTCTCTCAACACCTGTACCTGCCTAAAATTTTCATCCCCATACTCGTCACCACGATAGGTATGATACTCATCTCCGTCCTAATCCCCGTCTCGCGGGCGGAAAATAAAATTAACTCTGCTTCATCACCCGTCCGTGTATCCACACCCGCCTCAAACCAAGCCCTAGACAACTGATCTTGACATTATTTTTTGATAACAAAGTTTTGACTTTTAAAACTTTAAGAGTATGTGACAATTTGTTTGTCTGATTACGTTATACTTTTGACACATGTAACTTATAAATATTTTCCTAATTAAAGCTAATTATGGATAAATTTGTTATTGCCCCATTCAGTGTCTTATTTATTAAAAACAAGAAACAAATAAAGATACATAGACAAAATTATTTTCATTCTCACTCATCACATGTGTCAAACCTAGCCCTAAAAGGATGGACCCAACAATATTTTCTGGTAAGAGATTTTTTAATTTTAAAACTCTATTCTAGAGTATTTGACAACTTGGTTGTCTGATTAGATTATACTTTGGACACATATAACTTAAAGATATTCTCCTAATTAAAACTAATGATGGATAAATTTGTTTTTGTCCCATTTGGTGTGTTGTTTATTACAAATAGAAAACAAATAAGGGTACCTAAACACAATTATTTTCATCCTCATTCATTACATGTGTCAAACCTTGCCGTAGACGGCTGGACTCAACAATATTCTTTTGGTAAGAGAGTTTTTTATTTTAAAACTCTTTTCACAATTTGATTGTCTGATCACACAATACTTTGGACACATATACCTTATAGATATTCCCAAATTAAAATTAATGATGGATAAATTTTTTATTACCCCATTTGGTGTCTTATTTATTAAAAAACGAAAAACAAATAAGGGTACATAAACAAAATTATTTTCATCTATTCAACACATGTGTCAATCATAGTGTTTCTCATCCACCTTTCACTTCGATAGTCACACCTATTTAATCATTTTATATTTACATCATTACCCGATCACTTAACACCTACTCACTATTTCCTTTATTCATCTGTCATGATTTTGAGGTTGGTCGGTGTATCCGTACTTGTACTCGTCTATAATTCTCATCCATATCCCTGTCACTCACAATAGCAAAAATACTCACCCCTGTCAATCTCCTTATTAAAGGGTAAAAAATATAACTCATCCTCGATCTATCACTGACCTGTGTATCCACACACACCTCACACCCACCCCTGGACTAACATTTTTTTTTTGGTAAGAGAGTTTTTAATTTTAAAATTCTACTATAAAGTTTTCTACAAAGCCAATGTCTTATTATAATAATTGAGTAAATAAACAAAAAATTATAATATATAATCTATCCGTCCAAATTTAATCATTGCAATAGTCTTTTCACGGAGTTAGATGCGATAAGTTATTGTAAGCTTATATATTATAATTTAATAGAAAAAATAGGCATGCTGGGAGATAGAGAAATTTCTTTTATAGAATCAAGTATAAGAGCGACAAATCAGAGAGCGATATAGCTCCACATAAATTTCGTTATCCAAAACTGTGCGCAAAGATTTTTCATTAGATTATAATGTAAAATAAAGGCAAATATATTACCCATCAAATAATCAAATACAAATAAACTAATAATATAAAATGAAACTATAAAATTCTTAAAATTGTTTTTCATTTGAAAGATTTAGGAACTATTAAATAAAAGGATACGTCGAAATTTAAAATCCGAGAAAGAAAAAATACAAAGTTGTTAAACAAATTTTTATTCAATGAGCATATTTTACACAACATTGATAAATTCTTCTTCGAATATTAAAGCAAAGGTAAATATTCGTTATACATATCCACAGTCAATATAACACACATATTTTAAATTAAAATGGACAATACATGCAATTGGTCATTAGTAAATTTAAGTTCAATATTTTAATGCATGCTAAGAGATGTTAAAATATTTTAAATAATTAAAAAGATGTTTTGGTCAACCTAGTTAATTTTTTTATTATTATTTTAAACATATTATTGTCATATTGTAAATATATTATTGTGATATTGAAGTGGATTCTTAGTATATTTTTTAGTTAATAATCTTGGTGTATACACAGGACATTCCAAGAATTAGCCATTGTCGATCAACAATTAACATTTTTAATATTAGAACTATGAAATAATGCATTTGCCATTAATTAGCCATTATCGATCAATTGTTAGCATTTTTTTCACAACAATCTCATACTCTATTCCAATACCACTTATTATTAGTATATTATGAGTAAGGATTCATATAATATGTTATTAGTATATCCGAACTTAAAACATTGATTTTCTCTCTTTTAGTATATTATATAGATAGATAGATAGATAAAGATTATAAAATAAAATATAACAACAAACCTTTACTACGTAGTATAACTGTATAAGATACAACCATTATAAACTTAGAAATTTCAAAATCAATTTTCCCCTACCACCCCCAAATAGGATATAAACCCTTATAAGATATATCCACAATCTTATTCATCTACATTTAAATAAAACTTAATATAAAGTTCAAATTGTGATTTGCACGTCTAATTCCGAGTAAAGTGAATATTCAGTAATTGTGTTTCAATTGTAAAAGTGGTGATTCAAATTCGCACGTCAAATTCCAGCAAAGTGAATATCCAATAATTGTGTTTCCATTTTTTTTTTTTTTGATATAGGATAAAGATACAAGTGAAAAAGAAAACTAACTAATTAACTATCAGGAGTAACACCAAATGGTGTAACGAATTGCAGTCCTATATTTTTTTGTTTTGTGTTTCCATTGTTGTATCCTATAGGGTTGTGTTAGCGTGAGAATAGCAAAAGTCGATATATTTTTAATTATGATTTCATAGTAATTCCTAAATCTATCTATTCTATTACATTATACTAAAATTTTAAAATAGACGTACATTAGGATTTAGGAGTGACTACGTCACTTTCCGGTGTGAAATTTTCCTGCCAAAAACTTTTATCCTAATAAATCTTTGCCATTTATTTTCTATCCCTTTTTATTTACCATTTATACATGGAAAAAATATATTCTTTTGTATATAATGGAAATACTATATGACACTTAATAATAATTTGCTAAAAATGATTTTTTTTTTTTAATATTTTAGTCAAATCGTTCGTATTAGATGATTATAAATTAGTATCTTCAAGATTTCTTGGTAAATAAATATTTCAGTGAAATATATTACTAAAAAAAGTAGTTAAATAGTTTAAATATCCGTGCATACACGGGACCTGATCTAATTTTAGTAAAGTTAGAGCTTTATATTTAGCCTATGCATAAAAGTATGTATATTTTTTATTATGATTCCATAGTTGCAGACTAAATTGTAGCATTATAGAGTTTTATATTTTTCCATTCTCAATTCTCACGCATACTCAGATTTACTTTTGGAGAAATTTTTACTGAAATAAGTATATCCCAAGATATTTTGACACAGTTAGATATGCACTATTTAAAATTTGCTTTACTATAAATTTCTAAAGTACCAATGACATGTTTAATTGTCTAGTATAATTGCAGCTTGACATGCACTTTATGAAAATCCCTACACCAAACATAGACGCACCACACACATTTACAACCACTATACAGTAGTTTAATATCAATATCATGCCCTAATATAAAATTCATCAAATTTTATGATATTATAATGATATTATAACATCTAAAATTACAAGCGAAAGATTATGCATGTATTAATTTGAACCTAATATAATTAAGCATGTAATCAAACTATTTTTGGAAGTAATTATCACGCATAGCAGTGAACATATGTGATGTATATTTATTTATGTTATTAGATCCTTTATTTTTATTTTAAATTTAATTTATTTATATTAAAAGAGAGGCCAATCAATGAGTGACATTTGTCATCACCACATTGATTTCCTCTCTTTTAGTATAATATATAGATTGTAACTTTTGGCAAAAAATGTTTTCATTTTAGGTGTGTTGTAACTATTGTGACATTTTTTAGGGAAGTGTTGCAACTATATAGAAATGGAGGAAGTACTCCGTAATTTAAGTTGGCCAGGTACGATATGAGTTAAGGGCATTTAAAAATAATTTAAGTTGATATATTTTATATATACACTACACAAAATTATACCATTATCGACGGGAAATTCCATCATTAAAGACCAATAATCGTTGATTAATTAATGAAGGAATTTCCTATCGCGAACCCGTCATAAAAGGGGGCGTCATTAATGAAAAATTCCGTCGTTAATCCGTTGTAAAAGATATTTGTTACCACTAGTAGAAAAAAACATCAAAGGTGGGGCTTGAAATAGGCTTATATGTGGTGCTTTAATTATAAGGGCATCATATAGCATGGCCACATTTGTGAAATTTACAAAAGTTGCGCTGGACAAGCGCAACCTATAAGCTCAAAAGTTGCGCTTGTTTGCAACCAGCGCAACTTATGTGAAGCTTATAAGTTGTGATGGTTGCAAACAAGCGCAACCTTTGAGCCTATTAAAGATTGCGCTTGTTTGCAACCATCGCAACTTATAAGCTTCACATAGGTTGCTCTTGTTGCAAACAACAACAACCTTTGAGTTTTTTTTTTTTTTTTTTAAAAAAATCTGCAATATAATTCCTGATTCTGCAATATAATTTATGGTTTTGCAATATAAAATTCTGCATTATAATTTATAGAATACTGTTTCACCAAACATCAGCTTCACATGCCTCAAAAATGATATAAATTTCAAATTTTCGTTTTTAATCTGATTTTCGTTTTTTAATTTTGATTTCGTTTATCTTATTTAATTTTCGTTTTTTAATTTGATATTTTTGAATTTTATTTTTTATATGTGGTTTTAGGAGATAGAAGATCTCAAGAAAATCTTTGAAGTGAGGAGCTCTATCAAAATCTTGTCTTGTAAATTTTTGTTTTAGATTAGATTAAATATTATAATTTTTTATTATTATTAGATCTAAGTTGTTGGTACAAGTATTGTTATCAAGTATTATAAGTTGTTGGTATAATTTGTAATAACTCTTGATGATATAAAAGTCTGGGTTTTATTTCTTTTGTGGATTAATAATATGAAAATTGGTTACATTTTGTTTTGATTAAAATATTTGCATTTTTGTTCGGTTGGAAATTGAAGATTGTCAAATTGGTTTTTTTTTTAATTTTTAAAAATATCATTACCAACTACTTTTTAGTCGGAAAATTACCGACTAACAAAGTAGTCGGAAAATTACCGACTAAAAAAGTAGTCGGTAATTTTCTGACTACTAAGTTAGTCTGTAAATTACCGACTACATTATATTGTTAGTCGGTAATGTTCCGACTGTTTCAGTGGTATCACGAGCCTCTTATTATTTTCATAATCTAAATTGCATGAACGTGGTTAAATTATACAAATTTGCAAGGAATTAAAAGGGGGTGATTAATTTTCGTAATTGTTAATTAATTGCAAATTGCGTTTATTTAATTATATGTACGCAGTTTTTCGGCAGAATATTCGTTACTCAACCAAATCGAGTGATTTTGGTGTCAATTCCGCCGAAACCCGGAATTCCCAAATTCGAAGCCTAACTATGACTTTTCGGAGGTTTTAGTTTTTCGAACGCAAAAGTTTGTAAATTTAAGATGTTAAATTAAATATTTGCGATTCTTGTTGATAAATCTTGAATTTTTTATTGACCTACTGTATATGTTTAACAAGTTTGAATGCCTAGCGTTGTTAATTAAGCAATCTAATTTGTAATTATGATTAATTTATTGAAAATTGGAATAATTTAGAATTAATTTGATTTTCATAATTAATTAATAATTTAATTAGATACCTATGATTAAAAACCACCATAAAAATTGTAACTTTAAGTTAAATTTTAAATTTTTATGACCTAGACTTGAATCCATGTTAATCAGAAATCAATTAATTAATAAATTTTCGATTTTTCGCCCTAAAATTATGAAATTAATATGATTTATTAATTTGTCATTAATTTTGAAAATAAAATTTTTAATTTTTATGCGATTCGCTCATATAACTTGCACGCACAAAGCAATGGACTCTACGTGTTACCCTTAAGGGGTGTTGTATAGTGCGGGCATGCGACGACGAGCAAGGAAGCTCGTCGCCCATGCGGTACGAATGCAGCGAGCAAGGCTATGGTGCACGAGCACAAGGCAGCAGCCCTGCCTTGTGTCGTGTGCTATGTGCGATGGGCGAGTGGGCAAGGGCGAGAGCAAGGCAGCGACAGTCGCGTGTGGGCAGCAGGCGAGCTGCGCCACGACGCAACTGCCTCGCGCAACGTGCGAAGCCTCCAGCAGCGAGCGCAAGCTCGCGTGCGTCGAGGGCAGGCGCGCGCAGCGAGCCAGAGGCCAAGCGTACCTCGAGGCGCCTTGCGATGGTGTGCAGCGATGGATGCGACGCAGCACATAGGCTGCGCGCACATGGCCAGCGATGGCTGCGTGCATGTGGCCTATGGCTGTGCGTTGCGTGGTGATGTTGCGTACCTTGTGTTACGATTAGATCGTTTTAAAATTTTAATTTGAAATTTTCAGTTTATGTAATTTTAATTAATTTTAAAATTAATAATTTAAATTGTTTTCTTGGATTTTAATTTTGAATATTATAATTATAATAAATTTCATTTATTCTAATTATTTTACTAAAATTAAAATCATGAATTAATTTAAATACGACTGAAAATAAATTAAATATGTGTATTCAATTATAAATTTATATGAGCTTTAAATTTTAATTAAATTTGTATGTTTCCGGTTAGACTAGAAATACATTTTTATGTTTAAAATTAGTAAAGCATATGAATTTATTGGTTTAAGTGGGAGCCCTTTTAGTCATAAACTCTTGATTAGGTCTACAAATCCTTAAGGTTAAAACAGCTTGATTAGAATTAATAAGGACTGAATAATTTGTAGATTATTGGTGCCCTTGATTAATTGCTGCAAATGTTTATGTGATGCATACAATGTGTTTTTAACTAACCAATTATGTGGGCCATTCATGATAATGAATGGGCGAATGGTATATATTGTATATGTACTGTTTTGCAGGTTATGAAGTGACTAGTATGGCCCAAATAGGATAGAAAATATGGTCTGTGCACCATTAATTTGAATGTAATTGGTCTAAAGCACCAAATTTGTTTTTCAATTCAAATATGGTCTGCGTACCATCAAATAGTTGTAATTAGTTTTAATTATAGCTTATCCTATTTGAATAAAATGGCGCCTCCCACGGAGATTTTCAAGACGAACTTTGAAGTTGAAGCTTCAAGATGAAGTCGGACCATACTAGATCACATTTATCTTATGCATGCTTTAAGTTATTTATTGCTTTAAATATGTCTTAAATATGCATGAGATCAAAGCTTGATTATGTTGCATGATTAAGGATTTTAGTTCACTTAAAATCTAACCAACATAGTAAGAGCCTTAAGTTCCAAACGTAAAAATTGAGTTAAAAGGTGCCATGCCAAAATAACACTTACTTGGATATCCTTTATATCGATCTTAGTAATAGTTTTCCGCCATAGTAAGGTGTTACTTGTCGATACTAAAGGGGTAAGGTACACAAATAATTGTGAGTACATGTTAGTTTTGGTGAAACTCAACGATATAAGTAAGGAGTCCTTTTATGTCGTGGCAAAATCGATAGGTTTACTTAATAAGTTCTTAGACGTACCTATCAACCAAGAATAGTTTCTAGACTATTAGCAAAAGGCTTTTGCTTACCTAAAAGATTTTAGAATTGAGTCTAAATACATAATGTGCTTAATTCTTCAATGGATTTTAGGATCTTGGAATCATTTTATTCACACCTTCCGGAACACATAATTTGAATAAAATGCTTAATAAACATTGAATTATGCATGTATGCTAGAATTTAAGTTTATTAAGAGCAACTGTGAATGGTTATTTATTTGTTTATTCTTTTCAATTGTAGTTTTAATTATGGCAAACAACAATTCATTCAACATTCGGTCAATTCTCGAAAAGGAGAAGTTGAACGGGAAAAACTTCCTTGACTGGCAAAGAACTTGCAAATAGTTCTTATGCAGGAAGAAAGGGAGTATGTCCTAGAAGAGGCGATGCCCGAAGCCGCAGGCGACGGGGTCACTCAGGCAGCCCTCAATCGTTGGATTGATGCCAACAAGGATGTGAAATGTCTAATGCTCGCCACAATGAGTGCAGATCTGCACAAAACGTTCATCAACTCAGATGCTTTCACGATCATCAGTGAGTTAAAGAACATGTTCCAAGATCTGGCTCGAGTCGAAAGATTCGAGACTCATAGGCAAATTCTTGAGACCAAGCTTAAGAAAGGCGAGCCCGTAAGTCCAAATGTTCTTAAAATGATTGGACTCATTGAGAATATGAGTCGGCTGGATCAACAATTCTCTCAGGAAATAGCTATAGACACCATCCTCCATTATCTTCATAGCGGGTATGATCAGTTCAAACAGAACTACAGTATGAATAGTCTGGACAAAACGCTCACTGAGCTTCACGGTATGCTGAAGACCGCTGAAAAGACGCTCAAAAGTGATAAGCAAGATGTGCTTATGGTGCGTGGGGGTAAGTTCAAGAAATCTGGAAAGAAGAGGAATGCTAAGAAAGGTGGCAACAAGGCCAGCCCAACTAAGCAAACTGGCGCCAAGTCTGAAAAGAGGAAGGTCAGTCAACCCACTTCTGAATCCGAATGCTTCTACTGCAAGAAGAAGGGGCATTGGAAGAGAGATTGCTTGAAGCTAAAGGAAGATCAGAAGAATGGAACAGTCGTTCCATCTTCAGGTATTTTTGTTATAGACTGTATACTTGCTAATTCAACTTCTTGGGTATTAGATACAGGTTGTGGCTCACACTTATGTTCCAATTCACAGGGACTAAGAAGAAGTAGAAAGTTAAGCAAGGGTGAAGTCGACCTACGAGTGGGAAATGGAGCACGGATTGCTGCATTAGCTGTAGGAACTTATTATTTGTCGTTGCCCTCTGGGCTGGTTTTGGAACTGGAAGAGTGTTTCCATGTTCCAAGTCTTACTAAAAACATCATTTCAGTTTCTTGCTTAGATGCTAAGGGATTTTCCTTTTTAATAAAAGACAATAGTTGTTCGTTTTATTTTAAAGAGATGTTTTATGGATCTGCTAGATTAGTCAATGGACTTTATTTATTAGATCACGACAAACAAGTTTATAACATAAATACCAAAAAGGCCAAAAAGGATGATTCAGATCTCACCTATCTGTGGCATTGTCGATTAGGCCATATTAACTTGAAACGCATGGAAAGACTTCAAAAGGAAGGAATTCTAGAACCATTTGACTTAGAGGATTATGGTAAGTGCGAATCATGTTTTCTTGGCAAAATGACAAAGCAACCTTTCTCTAAAGTTGGAGAAAGATCAACTGAACTATTGGGTTTAATCCATACAGATGTATGTGGACCAATGAATACAAATGCTAGGGGTGGTTTCAGCTACTTTATCACTTTCACTGATGACTTCAGTAGATATGGTTATGTCTACCTAATGAAGCATAAGTCTAAATCCTTTGACAAATTCAAGGAATTTCAGAGTGAAGTAGAGAATCAATTAGGCAATAAGATTAAGGCACTGCGGTCTGATAGAGGCGGTGAATATCTGAGCTATGAATTTGATGACCATCTGAAAGAATGTGGAATTCTATCAGAATTGACTCCTCATGGAACACCACAATGGAACGGTGTGTCGGAACGGAGGAACAGAACCTTGCTAGACATGGTTAGGTCAATGATGGGTCAGGCCGAACTTCCATTAGAATTTTGGGGACATGCACTAAATACAGCTGCACTCACTATAAATAGAGCTCCGTCTAAAGCTGTCGAAAAGACTCCATATGAGTTATGGTTTGGAAAGCCTCCAAAAGTGTCTTTTCTTAATATTTGGGGATGTGAAGTATACGTCAAACGATTAATTTCAGACAAACTTCATCCAAAATCTGACAAATGTATCCTTGTGGGCTATCCAAAGGAAACAAAGGGGTATTACTTCTACAATACATCTGAGAACAAGGTGTTTGTTGCTCGAGATGGTATCTTTTTGGAAAAGGATCACATTTCCAAAATGACAAGTGGGAGAAAAGTAGACCTCGAAGAAATTCGAGTCGAACAACAAACTCTAGAGAATGCTCAAGATGACATTCAGGATGAAACTCAGAGATCTTTAGAAGAATCTGGTGAGAATCATGGTCAACCTAGAGATGTAACCCCGCGTAGATCGCAGAGATATAGATCTCAACCGGAAAGGTACTTAGGTATTTTGAGGAACGAGAGCTATGATGTTCTATTACTTGAAAGTGATGAACCTGCGACTTACAAACAAACTATGACGAGCCCTAGCTCCAAGCAATGGAAAGAAGCCATGCAATCTGAATTAGACTCCATGTCAGAAAAACAAGTATGGGATTTGGTCGATTTGCCAGATGGCTACCAAGCCATTGGAAGCAAATGGGTTTTCAAAACTGAAAAAAGACAAGGATGGGAAACTTGAAGTTTTCAAGGCTAGATTGGTTGCAAAAGGTTACAGTCAAGTCCACGGTGTGGATTACGATGAAACCTTTTCACCAGTTGCAATGCTAAAGTCTATTCGGATAATGTTAGCAATCGCTGCATATTACGATTACGAAATATGGCAGATGGATGTCAAAACCGCTTTCTTAAACGGCGTTTTAACAGAAACTGTGTTTATGACAAAGCCTGAAGGTTTTGAGGATCCAAAGAATGCTAAAAAGGTATGCAAGCTAAAGAAATCAATCTACGGATTGAAGCAGGCATCAAGGAGCTGGAATATACGTTTTGATGAAGCAGTCAAGGACTTTGGTTTCATCAAGAACGCAGACGAATCTTGTGTATACAAGAAGGTCAGTGGGAGCAAAATTGCTTTCCTAGTGTTATATGTCGACGACATATTACTTATCTGAAATGACATAACTATGTTGAACTCTGTCAAGATTTGGCTTGGGAAATGTTTTTCGATGAAGGATCTAGGAGAAGCACATTACATATTGGGCATCAAGATTTACAGAGATAGATCTAAAAAGATGATTGGACTTAGTCAAAGCACTTATATCAATAAGGTGCTTGAAAGGTTCAAGATGGCAGACTCCAAGCGAGGCTACCTACCCATGTCTCATGGAATGACTCTAAGCAAGACTCAGTGCCCAAAAACACTTGATGAGCGTAGACGAATGAATGGGATTCCATATGCATCATTGATTGGTTAAATAATGTATGCTATGATATGTACACGCCCGGATGTTGCGTACGCACTCAGTGCTACGAGCAGATACCAGTCAGACCCAGGAGAGGCACATTGGACTGCTGCCAAGAATATTCTGAAGTACCTGAAAAGGCACAAAGATAACTTCCTGGTCTATGGTGGAGATGATGAATTAATTGTTAAAGGCTATACGGACGCAAGTTTCCAAACCGACAAAGATGATTTCAGATCACAGTCTGGGTTTGTCTTCTGCCTCAACGGAGGTGCAGTAAGCTGGAAAAGTGCTAAGCAAAGCATCATTGCGGATTCTACAACTGAAGCGGAGTACATTGCTGCACATGAAGCAGCAAAGGAAGCTATATGGCTAAGGAAGTTCATAGGTGAACTTGGTGTAGTCCCCTCCATTAAAGGACCAATAGCCCTGTATTGTGATAATAACGGAGCTATTGCACAGGCAAAGGAGCCTAGACACCACCAAAGAGTCAAGCATGTACTTCGTAGATTTCACCTTCTACGAGAGTTCGTTGAAAGAAAATAAGTCGAGATAAGCAAGATAGGAACTGATGACAACATATCAGATCCATTGACTAAACCTCTGCCGCAGGCGAAACACAACTCGCACACTGCAGCTATGGGAATCAAGCATATTGGAGAATGGCTTTGATATATTTAATGTTTTAAAAGTTTTAGAGTTTAATTCTTTGTAAAACATTATTGGTTAATCATTCACAATAAATGAATAAAATTCATTTTTCCATTTAATTTGTGGTTTATTAAATGATGAGTCCCTTCAAATTGACGATATATTCAAGATAGACTGTCAGGACCAGTCCTGTGACTAAGAAATGTCTATCAAGTGAACTTGAATGTCAAAGGTTGATAATGGTCCCTGGTCGGAGTTTTCTATAAAATTGGACGCATAGAAAACGTTAGACGACTAGAATGCAAGATGACTAGTAGTTCTGTTTCTTAAACTATGTGGACATGTCAATGTCATAATCATTTGCATAGATACTTACTTTGAGAAGACTAGTATCGGACAAGACCTATGAAACTTTACTGTAAGAGATGAAAATCTGTCATAAGTAAATTTCATTAAAATTATTAGACACTAAATCCTCAATACCTGAGTGATTTGAGGTTACTTGTTTGAGAACTTGTTACTTTGACGTTGACCAACCGTCGCACCGTAAAAGGAGACTATAAAGGCAACGCTCAGGTAATCACCTATCAAACGAAGTCTAATCTCAAGATCGCAAGATTGGGATTGTCCTCCCATAAATCGGGATGAGATGCTTAAAAGTTGTACAAGGCCACTCGGAGAGCTAGAAACTGTAAAATGCATGGCCGTGCTCGGATAAATCATAGGCTATGATTATCTGTTTATTTGATCAGTTGAACTCTGAAACCGAGAAACACCTCTGGACATAATAAGGATGACAACTCTTACCTTATGTTCAAGAGCAAGCATCGAGCGACAAAGGAATTAGGTAATGCACACTTGTCCCTAAGGACAAGTGGGAGACTGAAGGAAATAATGCCCTTGGTCCAAGTATGCATTCAATGATAAGTCTAATAAATGCGGTTCAGTATTAATTAACAAGTTAATAATTCAGTGAGATCAAGTGAGCTGAATGCCTAGCTAGAGGCCGCTTCAGTTCAAGTGGAATTAATGATATTAATCCACAGCTTACTCTTGACTGAACCCGTAGGGTCACACAAATAGTACGTAAACGGATCAAGTATTTAATGGCATTAAATAATCTATCTATGGATATTCGGAATCGGCGGATCTTTGTTTCAGTGGCCGGGAGCTGAGATCGTCACAAGCAAGTGAATACTCCGGAAACGATGATATTGCCGGAAACGAAAATATGGATCGTATCGGAAATATAAATATTATCCAAGTCGTAGATGTTGCCGGAAACGGAAACATGGTACGTATCGGAAAATATTATCGGAAATGGAAATATTGCCGGAATCGGAAATATTGCCGGAAGCGGAAATATTGTCAGAATCGGAAATATTATCGGAATCGGAAAATAATTCCGGAAACGGAAATATTAAATATTTGTTCGAAACGGAAATTAATTCCGGAATCGGAAATATTAAATATTGTTCGTATCGGAAATGAATTCCGGAACCGGGAATTTAATCGGAAGCGTATCGTACGAATGAGCATCGGACGAAGCCTGCCGGACGAAGGCCCAGCACGAAGCCGGGCCATCGCCCAGCAAGCAAGACGCACGCCAACACGCACAGCCCATGGCAGCGCCAGGCCCACCGCAAGGCAGGCCCAGCGCGCCAAGGCGTGGCTGCGTAGCGTGGGCTGCGTAGCGTGGGCCAAGCGCATGCACGTATGGGCGCCCTCGTGGCTCCGTGCGTGTGTGTGTTTGTGTCCATGCACAATTCCTAAATCTATTAGGATTTGGTGTATGATTAAATTCCTATTCCTAAAAGGATTATTTAATTAATTAGAGTCCTTGTAGGATTCTAAGTTTAATTAAATCGTATCCTACTAGGATTCAAATTCCCATTCCAAACCTCTATAAATAAGGGCCTAGGGTCATAATTTATGGACATGGGATTGAAGTATTCTAAGGGTAAGTTTTGAAAGAAAAATAAGCCAAACACTTGCAAACACTTAACCGAATTTCCTAGTAACCTTAAGGGCGATTCTAGTTGGTCTAACTTGAGGCGGATCCGGACGTACTGTGGACTATCTACGGAGGGACGACATTTGGAGTCGTAAAGACATGTTCTTGTCCGGTTCGGGTGCAGCTAGGGAGGGCACGCTACAAAGTGTATGCTCCTAAATTATGCTAAATGATTATGTGTAAATAATATGTTTCCTGACATTAAGGTTTTTCCGCATGATTTATGTTTTGTCATATGTATCATAACCTATCAGTTCATTGATTGCCTTCACACTTACAATCTCTAGAGAACTCTGTTTAGATCCGAATATAGTGCTTATTTAGGCATCGGAGGGGCTTTCCTTGAAAACACCCCGAGACTAGTAACCTTACTCGTGTGCAGGTATTCGTGGAGTCTTCCACATCAACGAAAGGACTTTCAATCCAAAGCTCATTGTTTTATACCCGGAACATATGTCTTGTTCTGTTTTTTTTTTCCCTTGGATCACATACAATTAATTTTGTTTCACATCCAATTTTAATTATTTTTATCACAATCCAAATGCATTATCTTCTATTGTTTTAAAATTTTCGTATCATCTCCTATTTCCATAGGCAATATAACCAATTTTTTCAAGTAAGAAAACCGTGCATATATAGCACGGTTTAAAAACTAATCATACAAGATTACAATTTCATAAAATTTGACTTTTAGAATTACAACTCAAAGCTAGCTCTTTCCTTACAATTGTTTTGTTTGTTGAGTTTCAACTGAAATTCAGGTGTCAAAGAAGTTGAAAACCTCAAATCAGTTGGTCTTCCTACAATTAGTTCTGACTTCTCCAGTGGTGCCAGTAAGAACACTCATGTTACCCATCTTAAGCATTGCAGTAGAGAAATCCGTGAAGAATGTGGAAGAACTGGAACTATAAGACGAAACTTGAGAGTCTGTGGTTCCACTATTTCCACTATACAATTCTTGATCTGAATGAAGAAGTCCTTGTTGGCTCATCAAGTTGGTGAAGTAGGCATTGTCAAACGTCGTTGGGCTCGTCTTGTCAAGTGGTGAAAGGTTGTTGTCACCTCCAGTGCTAGGACAATTTGCTTGCAAAGATGTCGCAAATGTGGAGTTTATGTTAGTCTCATTATATATGTGTGACCGGAAAGTTGTACATCTTGCTTGCCCTATAGTGTGAGCACCTACAATTATAATGGGTAACGACATTAATTAGTTACGAAAATGATAAAGGTCGCAACATGCGACCTTTAAGCCGTGTCACAATGATGACATGTCATGCTTATGTGTCATGATTTAAATTGGAAATTAAAGTATTTAACTTATATATATAACCTATTATACATGTTTCATAAAAAGGTAGGAAAATTTTAATATTCTAATTTGTTTCCTTCTTTATGTCGAATATCATATTTACTTATTTTTATAGTAAAAATATTAGATTGATAGTAAAAATATTCCGATGATTCATGACCTGCGTGGCGCGTATATGTACCAATTAAACTCCGACGTGTAAGATTGCGACAACTAAATGTTGTCGCAATTTGTGACTTTTATCATCACCCGGTTAGTTAATAGCCAATCCGTACTACTACAAAAACACCCTTAAAAGTAGTGTACCAAAGACACCCTTAGAAAGTAAGAAATGTATGAATAAAAAAAGTGGGTAGAAATTGATATAAACCTGATAAAGCCACCAAATCTTGGGTAGTAAAGCCTCTGTTGGTGAAGAATGGTATGAGTTGGGAGAGATTCAAAGTTGGGGCAGGAATATTGGAGTTCGCTGCACTTTGACTTGCCGTTGTCGAATCTCTTCTCCCTAATTGTACACTCCAACTTTGTCCACCAAGCTGAAAGTTGATATTAAATTAATTAGTGGGAAATTAAGTCTTAAATATATGAAACCAAAACTGTTTCGATCTTTTCTCTTTCTAATTTGCAAGTCTTAAATATCAAAAGAAATACGGAGTAGCTATAACATGGCAGGACAATTATATATATGCGAAAATTCCGAGTTAATTTCAGTGATTGAGAAAACTTTCAAATCAAATAGAATTTCGTATATATTTTGCTGGACACTATATTATCTGATCGCTGATTCTTGCTCCTACTCTTAGATGTTGACAGTATATTAGTAGTTATTAACAATATATATATATATATATATATATATATATATATATATTAATTGATTTTGATTGTACCTAGTGGTGGATACTATATTATCTAATCGACGATTTATCACTAAAATGCAATATTGTTTAGACTTAAATATCAAAAGAAATAGCTATAACATGGATAAAATGTAAAGAACATCATGAAATAGACTAAAACGGAAAATGTAAAGATTATTATGAAACGGAGTTAGTACTGGGGGTAGAAACTTGAAGTGGCTAACCGATCAATGCATGAACTTGCAATAGATTGTTAGTTTTATGATCGATAGTCTTACCGCAACGACGGAATCTCTGGCAGCAACAGCTAAAATATCAGCACAAGATACAACTCCGGCACAAGCACTCTCAACTTGTGATTTGATGGTGTCGATAACATCAAAACCTCTCACTGAATTTACATTTGGTACGGCTGTTTTTTCTCCGGTGAAGTTCGCAGTGTCGTCGAGCAATATTGAGCCATCACATCCCTATATATTGATCATCCACAAATAGTAAAACAATGACTTTTTTAAAAGTTTACGCACATATATATACAAAGATCATACAAGACTCGTTTATGGATATAGACTTACGTTAACAAAGCAATCATGGAAATGAAGCCGAAGCAAGGATGCACCCATACGAGACTCGTTTTTCACTGCAGCTTGAACTGCGGATTGAATTGTGGAGAGCGCATTTGGGCACGAGGTTGAATAGAAAGTTGATGATAATTGAGCTGAAGCTACTCCAATTAGTACTAAGATTAAGCTGCATTGAAGCTTTAAATTGGAAATTTTCAACGTCGAAGATGATGAAAAGGAAGCCATTTGTGAAATATTATTAGTTTGGTTATGAAAATGCATGGTTGATTTCATGTGTATTTGTAGAACCAAATCAAGCCTAAGTGCGTAAGCCAAGTGTGAACAATTCCAAGTCAACATTCGACGACTATATTCGGTTGGCCAAATAATGCTTAGTGATAAAGTATTTGTTGAAATGGACAAAATAATACGTTGTTTATTGTCGGAAATTATGGAGTGTATTATATTTGACTTATAATTCAAAACAAATTTGACATTTTAAATTTCAACACATAACTTTAGTTTTATCATTAATCTTTTAAAGGAAAATTTGTCAGAAAGGATCTTTTAAAACACAAAAGTTGTGAGAAATGACCTTTTATAAAAAATAAAAGTTGTGAAAGAAGGCCCAATTGGATTTTTTTGTTGTGAATAAGGACCATAAGCGATTTTCCTGTGGTCAACGACTTAGGGGTGAAGGAAATATTGGAGGGAAACTTTTAAAAAAATAAAGTCAAAATTTAAGACACGTGCGTGTCACGTGATGGTCAACACCGAAAAATCACTTATGGTCCTTATTCACACAAAAAAAATGCAATTGGGCCTTTTTCACAACTTTTTTTAAAAATGTCATTTCTCACAATTTTTGTGTTTTAAAAGGTTTTTTCTGACAAATTTTCCTCTTTTAAATTGTTTATAACTTAGATATTTAGTAAATATACAGATTGAATCTAATCCGGTATTTTAATCAATTAATAATACTATTACTATGTACTCCATCAGTTTTTGTTAGCAAAAAAGTACGGTTAAAGTCATATATCCTTTCAAAAGTTGTACAAAAAATATATAAATAGAACAAAATTCAATCTATATATTATACTAAAAGAGAGGAAATCAATGTGGTGATGACAAGTGTCACTCATTTATTTGCCTCTCTTTTAATTTAAAAAATAATTAAAATAAGTAATTTAAATTAACTTTATCTTATTTAAGGAAAAATATGCATCATGAAAATATTATTCACTGCTCTTAACGATTCTGTAATAATAAATATCCTAAAACATTTACGTAAAAGTTTAAAT